>NW_025918985.1:0-25000 GCF_907164915.1 Impatiens glandulifera
TGTAGAAAACCAAGAAGAGACGATAGAAAACCGGAAGGAAACTATCAAGGAAATAATTATCAAGGGAATAACTATCAAGGCAACCGGTATCAAGGAAACAATTATCAAGGAAACAATTATCGGGGAAACAACAATAACCAACGAAACGACTATCGAAGAAACGATGATCAACATGCTGATGAAGGAAAGGAGATCCAAAAAGCTCTCATTGCATCCGACGGTGGAAGCGAGTGGGCATACTCTGATAATGAAGATGGTGAAGAGAAAGTAACCTGTTTCATGGCAAACGACGAAGAGGTATTTGATTTCTCTTCTGATGAGTTTACTAAAGAAGATCTAGTTTCTGCACTCAACCAAATGGTTGCTGAGTTCAGAAATATATCTGCGTATATACCAACACCTGTAGAACCTAAAACCGAACAAATAAATGATGAAAACGATAAAACATGTGAAATCGAAACGTATGAACCGGATGAACTATTCTCCGATAATGAGAAGACAGTTCAAACGGTAACCGAAACCGATGAACGAGCAATGTACGTCACGGCTGCGTGGGAGAGATCACGTCAAGCAGTGAAACAAATGTGTAACTATAAACGACATCCTAAGTGTAGATATGGTATCGATTATGATCCAAGTAAACAAAATGAAACAAAACAATCCCACGGGATGAAACTAACGAAAAATAATCTTCCGTTTATAAAATTTGTCAAAAGTTCATAAACCGAAAATGACCTAAAACCGGAAGAAACGCTTAAATATGTAGGTCCTAACGAAACTGAAAAATGGCTTCATCCTGAGAGAAGGAAAGCCAACCGGAAACCAAACAAAACAAATAAAACTCGACATCAAAGAAACCCATCACCACATAAAGCATTCTTGAGCAACGGCCAAGAAGTTAAGCCAAATATTATCAAAACAATAACCGGGAAAGTGATCCGACTAATTCAAGTCTGGATCCCAAAGGGACTAATCAACCATGGACCCAACTAAATGTGGGTACCAAAAAGGTGTAAATAATTGTTTGTTGCAGGTTAGGAGGAGCAACCGGTTGAAGAATTCTGAATGGTACTTGGACAGTGGATGCTCAATGCACATGACCGGAAACAAGGAGCTACTGACCGACATCAAGTACGAAACCGGAGCATTCATCACATTCGGGGATAACTCAAAAGGTAAAACCGTGGGCAAGGGTAAGATTGTCCATGGTGAATTATTCATAAATAATGTGCTATTAGTAGAAAAACTAAGCTTTAATTTACTAAGCATAAGCCAAATGTGTGATGTGGGCTACAAAGTTGAATTTCATAAAAACTCATGCTTGGTCAAAAATCAAAATAATGACACTTTGTTAACCGGTAACCGGATAGGAAACATTTACAAAGTAAATTGGAAAACTGATTTCGAAAAACCTGTGTGTATGATAGCCGGAAATGATCCAAACTGGCTTTGGCATAAACGGGTAAATCACTTGAATTTCAAGACGATTAACTTTATTTGCTCCAAGGAACTAGTTCACGGTTTTCCAAACGTTAAATTTTCAAAAGATAAAGTATGTGCTGCATGTCAAATGGGAAAACAAGTGAAATCATCTTTTAAAAGTAAAGGAAATTATCAATCTGAAAGATGTTTAGAACTGTTGCATATGGATTTGTTTGGTCCGGTTAAAGTAACTAGTTTAGGAGGAATGCATTATACTATGGTAGTTGTTGATGATTACTCTAAATTTACTTGGGTTACTTTCCTAGCTTCTAAAAATCGAGCAACTCCAAACTTGATTAAACTGATTTTGAGAATACAAAATGAAAAATCTATTAAAGTAAACAAAATCAGAAGTGATAGAGGAACTGAGTTTATTAACAGTAATTTAACTACTTTTCTTGATGATTCCGGTATTAGGCACGAGTTGTCTAGTGCCAGAACTCCTCAACAAAATGGCCTGGCTGAGAGAAGAAACCGAACTCTCAAGGAAGCCGCAAGGTCAATGATAGCCGATTCGAGTATAGCTCAAAAGTTTTGGGCTGAAGCTATCAATACCGCTTGCTATACACAAAATCGATCTTTAGTAACTAAACGGTTTTCGAAAACTCCTTTTGAAATTTATTTTGATCAAATTCCAAGTGTACGGTATTTTCGAATTTTTGGTAGTAAATGCTTTGTTCACAATAACGGCAAGAAGTACTTGACCGCTTTTGATGCTAAATCCGATGAGGGAATAATGTTGGGATATTCAGCTGTGAGTAAAGCCTACAGAGTATACAATACTAGGACTTTAACAGTTGAAGAAACCGCACACGTTGTTTTCGATGAATCGGTTGAGCGAAACACTGCATTACCCTTCGATCTTCACAACAGAATGGAAAATTTCAATATCTATTCTGATGATGAAGACGAGGTTCCGGTTTTTAGACGCTTTGTCAAGGACCAAGCGGTTGATGTTAAAATTCAGCCCGATCAAGCTGCCTTACCGCAGAAAGTTGACGCTTCAGTTTCTACTGAAGAAATCGGTCGGTCTGACTCTTTTCAACCTACCGATCAGTCTAACCTTGATCAGCCAACCGAAAGCTTGGTAGACACGTCTCGGATTAACCTCAGAAGGAACAAAAATCATCCTCTTGAACTAGTAATAGGTAACATATCCTCACCCGTCCGAACTAGGCAACAAAATTTGGATCACTATGGAAACTCTGCTTTCATATCACAAATTGAGCCGAAAAGGTGGATGAAGCACTGTCAGATCCAGATTGGATCTTGGCAATGCAAGAGGAATTAAACGAGTTTGAGAGAAATAAAGTCTGGTACCTAGTTCCTAGACCGAAAAACAAACCAGTTATAGGTACACGATGGGTATTCAGAAATAAACTCAATGAAGACGGTTTAGTTACGAGGAACAAAGCCCGGTTAGTGGCTCAAGGCTATAAGAAGGAAGAAGGCATTGATTTTGAAGAATCATTCGCCCCTGTAGCTAGACTTGAGGCCATTAGAATATTTTTAGCATACGCAGCTTTCAAAAAGTTCAAAGTTTATCAAATGGATGTAAAAAGCGCTTTTCTAAACGGTAAGGTAAATGAAGAGGTGTATGTCAACCAACCTTCAGGTTTTAAAAATCCAGAACATGAAAATCACGTTTACCGGCTGAATAAAGCCCTTTACGGTTTGAAACAAGCTCCAAGAGCTTGGTATGATACTTTGACTCAATTCTTATTTGATCACAAATTTACAATAGGTTCGGTAGACAAAACCCTTTTTAAATTTGAAAGAAAGGAGCAAATTCTACTTGTTCAAATTTATGTTGATGATATCATATTCGGGTCAACCGATCTAAAATTATGTGACAAATTTTCGAAAATGATGACTGATAGATTTCAAATGAGTATGATGGGGGAAATGAGTTTCTTTCTAGGACTTCAGGTTAAGCAGATGGAAGCCGGAATCTTTATAAGCCAACCGAAGTATACAGCCGAACTGCTGAAGAGATTTGGGATGGATACCTGTGCCAAAGCGGCTACGCCAATGACTCCTTCCGTGAAGCTGGACAAAGATGATGATGGTCAAGCCGTTGACATCACAGCATATCGAGGAATGATCGGATCGCTGCTGTATCTCACGGCAAGCCGACCTGATATTCTGTTTGCGGTTGGAGTATGCGGAAGGTTCCAAGCAAATCCAAAGAAATCTCATTATACGGCGGCTAAAAGAATATTAAAATATTTGAAGGGAACTCAAGAAGTGGTACTTTGGTACCCAAAAGACTCGAGCTTCAATCTAATAAGCTACTCAGATGCCGATTACGCGGGGTGCAAAATCGACAGAAAGAGTACAAGTGGAACATGTCAGTTTCTGGGTGACCGGTTAGTCACTTGGAGCAGCAAGAAACAAACATCCGTTGCAACGTCAACCGCAGAGGCGGAGTACCTAGCGGCTGGAAGCTGCTGTGCACAACTCCTCTGGATCCAACAGCAACTCAGGGACTTCGGAATAGAAGCCAAGGAGTCTCCAATCTTTTGTGACAACACCAGCGCCATAGCGATCACATACAATCCGGTGTTGCACTCAAGAACAAAGCATATCGACATCCGACACCATTTCATCCGGGAGCATGTTCAGGAGAAACACATCCGGCTGGAATATGTGTCGACCGAGCAACAAGTAGCGGACATCTTCACGAAACCACTACAGGAAGCTAAGTTTTCACATTTTCGAAATATCTTGGGTCTTACTAATCTTAATCAATTGATATAATCATAATGCCGGGATATGTGTTCAAGGAGAAGCTAAAGCTTCTCAAACCATATTCAAATAGGCCATTAATAAATCAAATATGCTAACCGGGAGGAAGTCTCCGGTTATGCCCGACTACTTCATAAATTCAAATAAAATGTATGTTTACTATACGGTTGAAATAACCAGGTTGAAGTGGATGAAACAAATCCAAGTTGAACAATTGTTGATATTAATCAACTTTTCTTCACAAACGGAAATATCCTACTAAAACCGGTCATGGAAAACCGCTTAGTACATATGCACTCTGGTCTGATGAAATGAACTTTTCCGGTTAACCTGAGATGACTGACCGAGTTTTCGTGCATGTTTTGAAAAATGAAGCCTGTAATTAATTAAAACAAGTCTACCACAATCGATATGACGACATGTGTCCATCATCAAGAGAGGGAGACTCACATCTTGTCAATAGATATTTTTCATCATTGATATCTCAGTAATTATTAGATTTACCTTGGAAATAACCATTAGTTACTTCAACAAGTTAAGTCTATTAAATAGCTGATGACATCATCAGGCATGCTTAACCTCATTAAAGATCAAGCCGAATCCCCGGGCTATATAAACCATCCTTAATCCTCTTCAAAAACATCACAAGTTCACTATTCACAAGTATCATTCTTGAGATAAAATCCTCTCTCTCTCTCAAAAACATGAATACCAACTCTTTAGCCAAGAAGATCCTATTGGCAGATTTTGAATCAATCTACCAATATGAGGATCATGAAGTAAAGGAAATGTTCTTAGCCATAGAAAGGAGTGGGTTAAGAAGTTTTCTTGAAAACAGGTTCATCATCGACTACCTTGTAGTCGAAGAACTCTTTGAAACCGTGAAAGAGGTGCATCGAGATATACTCGTTGCACAGGTCTACGGTCAAAAATTCCTATTCAGCGAGACGGATTTCGCTGTATACTGCGGCTTACCCAATGAAGGGGTAACCGACCTAACCTACTCTCCGGTGACAATGGAAGAAATGTGTCGCCGGTTCTCAGGATCTGACATCCCGGTTAAACCCTGGGGTGCTAAGAGTCAACTTTCTCACAAGTACCAGATTCTCTGCGAGATTCTGGGAAAATCTGTCCTGTGCAGAGAGAAAAGTTACTATTACACTCAAAGGGTATTCGAGATGATGATCGCCGTAACGGTTGGGACACCGGTCAACTGGTCCTGGATCATCTTCAGTAACCTGAAGAAGATGCTTCTCTCCAACAAAACCGGCTACGCTCCTCAGCTGAGCGGTTTCTGTGCAAGTCTGGACATCCACTCCGGACCCTTCGTCACTCTTCACCCAAGGCACGTGCTCACCAAAGAACGAGTACAAGAGATGATCGACCGGTGGGAAGCGGTTAAAGCCAGAAGAATTCAAGCGGCTGAGGCTTCAAATGCTCAAGCGGCTGAGTCATCAAATGTCTAAACCTGTCTTTCCTCTCTTCTTTTATCTTTTCTTTACAAAACCGGTACTTTTGTTGTACTACCGGTTTCGTACTCCAATCAATGAATCAGATTTCTTTCCTTTCCAAGTCAAAATCTAAAATATTAAATGCGTCGTATCAAAATAAATCATTTCACTCTTGGAAACATAAACTTTCATTATCAAAGAGCATGCCTGACTTGATTTGACAAGACTTGCTTTTATTCTCTTGGAAAATCACAAAAACATTAATGACTAAGTATAAACGGCTAGATTTTCAAATCCTCTCATTAAATCTAGGCTATAAAAGGGGGTCAACTTCCATTTTTCAAAACACGCCTTCAAGCATTCTTCTCTCTAAAAACTCGAAAGCTCAAGAACTCTCTTAAAGATCTTCTTCTCTTCATCATCATGTCTGCCGAGATAAGAAACACCCTGATCATTGATTTTGAAGACATCAAGCATAGCGCCTACTATGAATGCATTTTTCAGCATGTCATAGAGTCTGTCCTGAAAGGCTTTCTCAAGGGTTCGGACCTCATCCTCGTGGAGGAGGTGTGCGAATTCTACAACAACGGTCATGTTTTGGATGATGGCAGCATTCGCACCATCATCGACGGTCAGTTCCTCCAGTTTTCTGAGGAGGAATTTGCCACTTTCTTTCACCTTCCAACGGAAGGTTTCTCTGATTTTCCGACGCCGTATTTACCGGCTAAGGAAACCTTTTTCAAGATCTTCTCTTCTTCATACACTCCTGTTAAGGACTTTGGGAAGAAAGAAGATCTCGCTCCTCACTACCAAGTCTTTCACGATTTGGTCCAAAGGTCTATCATAGGCCGAATGCCCAATCAGAACTACAGCCGGGAGGCATTCGATATTATGATAGCAATCATCCGCGAAACCGCCATCAACTGGGCATCCTATCTTTTCAATAAGCTGAAGCAGCTTATGACCGGTAAAAGAGGAAGGATCAACTACGCTCCTCAGATCACCCGGTTTCTCATGTCCAAGCGTCGCAACCTTGGAAAAGGTGTTCCGGTTGGATCCTTCAACACCATCACTATAGATATGATGTATAAATGTGTGTTAAGAATTAAGGAACGGTCTCCTCAAAACACCATGGAGAAGTGGTATGAAAGGAGGTTGGAAGGAGTATGGTTTACTGAATAATTCTCTCTCTTTTTCGTTTTCTTTCCGGTTTCTGGTCATTTTGTTGTACGACCAGAACCGCTCCTATGTTAATCATTTCCTTTCCCGTATTAATGAAGTATTTCAACTTTTAAAAAGTCTCCGGTTTTTCATTCACATTACTCTTTTCCGGTTTTTCAAACTTATACAAAAACTTAAAGTTAACTTAACAATCTCCGGTTAACAAGACTTCAAGAGAAATCGGAACTTCGAGCAAAGATGAAAATTTGAAAAATCTTAACCGCCCACAGTTTTACCTGTCAAAATTTACCGCCCACTGAAATCCCGCCTTTACCGCCGAAAGTTACGGCAGTAACTTTTTGGAGGGAAAGTTGGCGCCAAAACATCAAATTAACAGTTCATCTTCAAAACCGCTTGGAACCGCCATCTATATAAACTCAAATCAGCCCATTCAAGACATATGCTTTCTCTCTCTAAAAATTTCCAGAACTTCAAAGTTTTCTTCTCTCCGATCTTCATCACTCTTCCTCTCTCAAATACTATCATGGATCTAGGCAAAGCTCCTTTTCAATGGATGTTGCAGGTAGAATTCGCAGATATTGACGAGCATGCTGACGACAAGAACAAAGCTGTTCTTCAACTTCTACGAGAATCTGGGTTGGAGAAGTTCCTTTCTGGTCCGTTCACCATTCATCCGGCGGCGGTGACGGAGTTCTTAGCGACGGCGACGCTGTCGAAGAGGAAGATCTCGGCTACTGTCAACGGGAAGGCCGTCCTCATCACTGAAGAAATCTTTGCGGAAGCCCTTGGTCTGCCCAACACAGGTTCGGACCTAAAGATTGACTTAACCGAGGCAGAATCAAATGCTGCCCGGTTGGTTGTATCTTTCTCAGGTCAGGATCTGGTGATTCACACCAGCCAGAAGATCAAGCTAAAACCGGAATACAGATGGTTAGTGACCGTCATCGCCAAATCACTCCAAGGAAGAGGAGGTAATTTCGATAACCTCACAAAATTTAAGCTCAGAATGTTGTTGGCCATTGTCCGCGGAGACAAGGTGGACTGGGAATACATCATATACGAAGAGTTCTGTCAAATGGTGATAAAGAAAGATGGCCGGGTGCAGGCCTATGCTATGCAAATCGTCAAAATTCTTGAGTTCCTTAATGTGGAACTAGGTGAAGGCATACCGCTTCCGATCTCCAACATTCTTGACTCTGAGTCAATGATAGAAAAACCAGAGAAGACGATCAAACCAAAATCCTCAAAGACTAAATCATCCAAGGGAGCCAGCTCATCGGTTCCAGTTGAGGAAGAAACAAGACAGAAGAAACCGTCAAGAAAAGCGGTTGAAGCAGAAGTACCACCAGAACCGAAGAGGAGGAAGAAAGTATCTGCAAAGAAGAGTTCAAAGAAACCGGCGGACTCCGAGAAAACGCTTTCCTCGGACAATCCACCGGAAAGAACCGCTGATGTCTTTCAGCCCACCCCCATCAACACCGTTATTCCAACTCCCATCCCATCCAATTCTCCAAAGCAAACCGAATCTTCGGGGAGCAAGGAGAACAAGTCAAACTCAAAGGAGAAGGCAGAGGCAAATGTTCACTCTGCAACCTCCAAGTCACCCAGTAAACAAGTTGAAGAGGTATTGGCCGATGTGGGCTTGAATACCTTAGAAGCAATTCAGAATGTGGTCCAGGAGATCACAAGAGAAACCGAAGAGGACGATGTTTCAAGTCGTCGAAAGCCAGATGATCAGGTTGAAGTACCTGATCAGAACGAAGCACAACCGGTCGGTGAGACGACCAACACAACAGAAGTTGCACCTCCGGCTCAGGAGGGAAATATTGAAGAACGGGAACCGTCCGGTTCCGCAGGAGGAAAGATGGTCTCAGAAAATCAACCAGCACCAACACCTGAAGGTTCCTCTCAGGTAGACAAAGGCAAAGGCATCCTGATTGAAGAAACAACGGAAACCGGAACGGGCACGCTGCAAATCGATCCTCAACATGAAGCCATAACCGGGGACGATATTCCTTACACCATAGAGCAAGAAAATGAGATTTTTGAGGAGTGTATTCAAGATATGAACAAAGGGGCAAGTGATGCGCTAGCGCCATACATCTTGTGGGTGAAGCTCCGATGCGAAACCAAGTTAGCCGACATGCTTCCAGGTTTTAGTGGAAACAAACAATGGGACAAGCTCATCCAGCTGGAAGAAAGGGCACTTACTTTGGCTAACACCAACCTAATCCAACCGGCGTTTAACAAAGCTCCGGTAATCCTTGAAAATGCTCGGTTACAGGCAGTTGAGAATTTGTTTCAAGGAACCCAAGGAAAGACACTAAACCCGATCGAAATGAGGATGGCCGAACGATTCCTCGGGGTACGAGAACAGCTTGTGCGAAATCTTGATCGTCTTGACATGCAGTGGTGGAAAAGTTGCCAACGTCAATTCAACAATGCTGAATTATATCAAAGTAAGCCATTTTTTATGAGTAGTGAGACATCCGGAACCTCTGAAAACCTGGAACAAAAAGTCTCTCAACCGGTCAAAGCTCTGGAAATAGATCAAATCAAGCAAGCAATGGCTGAAACGGTTGACTCTTGCATTGGAAAGTTCAAAGCCGTAACCGACGAAAGAATTGCAGTTGCTGAAGATAAACTGTCAACTTCTCTACAAACCATGATGGACACGACCATGCAGACAACAGTACAAACCATGATTGCCGAGTCCGTTAAAGCCGCAACCGCTCCACTTTTGGACATGCTGCAGGCAATGGAAATTCAAATCGGGGAAATGTCCAAGGTTCAAGACACTACAACTCTGACTCAAATCGAAAAGGATGCTGAAACCGCAAAGAAACTGCAAGAGGAAGAGATAGAAAGGGAACGGTTACAGAAGGAGACTGAAGATAAAGACTATGCGCTTGCCCAACAATGCAACGAGGAAGAGCAGGCCAACGCCCAGGATCTCTCACTGGTTCAACCGTCCCACTCCATGAGTACAAGGAACAAGAAAAAGCGAAGTGCAGTTAAGAATGTGATAAAGAGGGCAGAACAGAAAACAGCCTTACCAGTTGTGATAAATTCACAACCGCTTGATGAGGAAGAAGAAGAAGATCCGGAGGAACTCCATCAACGGAAGAAAAGGACAACCGGAGAATCCACAGCAACTTCAAGCTTCAGACCTCCAAATATTCCACCGCCTCCACCACCAAGGCCAGTTTGTGCCAACTTTGATCTCAAGAATAAGGGCACCGGTCATTCAAGCGTATGGGCCGGTGTGCTGATCGATGCCGAAAGACGTGCTAAAGAACACAGAGCAAGGTAAGAAGAAGAAAGAAGACGGTTGGAGAAGGAGCAAGAAAAAGAGCAACACAAGGGGGGATCATCAAAGCCCTAAATCTCTTTCTTTGTTTGCTTTGAACAATTATGTTTTATTATGTTTCAGAACTTGGTTACTTAGTTCTTTCTACTAGGTTCTAACATATTTCTCTCAAAAAAAAAAATAAATAAATAAAAAATAAAATCATACTCATGTTTTTGAAACATATTTCTCTCAAAAATCATACTCATGTTTTTGAAACATTTCTTTAAAAACAATCAAACTCATGTTTTTAAACCGGCCACACATTACAATTTTTGAATATTTATTCTAAATATTCAAAAAGGGAGAAATTGATAGAAAAATTAAGAAGATTAATTTTCCTAAACTGGCTGCTAAGCAAATTTTTAAACAGGCCATATACTACATGTTTTGAATATTTATTCTAAATAATCAAAAAGGGAGAAATTGATAGAAAAATTAAGAAGATTAATTTTAGAACCGGCCATATACTACAATTTTTGAATATTTATTCTAAATAATCAAAAAGGGAGAAATTGATAGAAAAATTAAGTAGATTAATTTTGGAACCGGCCAGACGAACTAAACAGAGGTTAATCTTCATGTGCAGGTACTTCTAAAACCGTATGAACCGGTTGGGGCATCAAAAACCGGTTGTTACTACCTCAAAGAAACCAGCCTCGAGTGATCAAGTCAAAGATCAGAGGAACCGGTTCTACCTTTTCAAAGCAACCGGTTAACGAAGAACAAAAGATTACACTCCAACCGGATCATAATGCACAAGACACAGAAACCGGATAGTACAGATCAAAAGTTAGAAGATTCAAATTTCAAGAGTGACGTACCATGACGGAAGAAACGTGTCTCGAAAGAATAAAAGAAGATCGGATCCGATCAGAAGCATGCGAGGAAAGCAATGATGCTTTGTTGATCCGATGCTGACAACCGGAATCGGATGTTCAACACGTGTCTCAATCTGAAAACCGGGTATGTCATCACATGCTCAGAGTCACCTGCATGAATGCCAGGTGTTGAGGAAGTTGAAGCGTGCAAGCAACCTCTCTGCAAACAGGCGTGATAATGATCGACCAATCCGCAAGAGAGAGAAGAAAGTAGCCGTTAGCTACTTTCAGCTATAAAAGGAAGACGGATCGTCTTCATTCAACGCAGTTCGGCAGTTGTAGTTGTGAGCATCATAAACTCTGAAAGTCATAAAGCATTAAATTCTAGAGAGATAAAGTCCTGTATTCTAAAGCCGGTGTGCTTAAAACCGGAAGCTTTGTGTGTGTTGTTTTGTTGAGTTGTTGTATTACATCAAAGTGTGAGTTTGGTGTAACCGGCGAGTAGCGAAGTTGGGCTCGACCGGAAGTGTAATTGTAACTCTAAAGAGTTAGTGGAGATCCTTCTCATAACCTGAGAAGAAGGGGTGACGTAGGAGGGTTTGCTCCGAACATCCATAAACAAATACCTTGTCTCGTGCTCTTTCATTCGCTTTCATTTCCTGCTTTCTTAACGTAAACCGCAAACTAATCATACTTCCAAAACCGGTCACTCACCTCCATTAAACCGACTCCTTCCTAAAACATCATCTAAAAGTCGCATTCGTTGCTTCAACCTGAAACAGACATTTCCGCCCTTGAACCCGGTTCAAGAGTCTGTGACAGGTTGTGCAGTGCTGAGAAAGGTTTTAGTCTTTAACCGGACTATCACCAAAAGAGTTGTGTGTTGCGTAAGCGGCCACCCTTACCGAAACCGGAAAACACCCCGGTCCTCCAAGGGCGTCCCCGATCCTAACAGTATCATACTACTAACCGAAAATAGGTTAGGAAATATATACAAGGTAGATTGGAAAAATAAAGTAGAACACCCTGTTTGCATGGTGGCTAAAACCGATTAAACCTAGTTGTGGCATAAAATGTTAAATCACTTAAACTTGAAAACTTTAAACTATATCCGCGGTAAAAAGCTAGTTGAAGGAATTCCTGATATAGTATTCAATAAGGACAAGGTTTGTTCAGCGTGTCAAATGGGTAAACAAACTAAGTCAACCTTTAAGAGTAAAGGACACATTCAGTCTAACTGATGCTTAGATCTCCTTCACATGGACCTATTTGGACCGATTAGGGTCGTCAGCCTAGGTGGTATGCTCTATACTATGGTACTTATTGATGATTATTCTAGGTATACATGGGTAATATTCTTGGCATCCAAACGTGAAACCGCCTCAAATTTAATTACATTGCTTAAACGTTTACAAAATAAAAAATCAACACGTATAAATAGCATTAGGAGTGATACAGGAACCGAATTTACAAATAGTACATTAAATGCTTTTCTTGATAAATCTGGTATTAGACACGAGTTGTCTAGTGCTAGGACTCCTCAACAGAGCGGCCTGGCCGAGAGAAGAAACCGAACTTTCAAGGAAGCCGCAAGGTCCATGATAGCCGATTCGGGTATTGCCCAGAAATTCTGGGCTGAGGCTATCAATACTGCATGTCATACACAAAATCGGTCTCTGATTAACAAGTTTCACAAAAAAACACCGTATGAAGTATACTTTGATAGGATTCCTAACCTTAGGTATCTTAAAATTTTCGGTTGTAAATGTTACATTCACATAATTGGCAAAACTTACCTATCTGTTTTTGATGCAAAATCCGATATTGGGATCATGTTAAGTTACTCAGCAGTTAGTAAAGCTTATAGAGTGTACAATACTAGAACTCTAACCGTGGAGGAATATCTTCATGTCGTTTTCGATGAATTGGTTGAAAGTAACACTGCATCATCCTTTGATTTACACAACAGATTGGAAAACAACAATATCCACTTTGATAGTGAAGATGAGGTTCCGGTTTTCAGACGGTTTGTCCATGACCAAATGGGTGATGATGAGACCCATCCGGATCAAGCTGTCACACGGCAGGAAGCTGACACCTCGGTTCAAACTGAGGAAATCGGTCGGTCTGACACTTTTGTTCAGCCTACCGATATGTCTAGCCTTGATCAAATAAACGGTGACTTTGTAGACACTCCTGAACCGAATCTCAAAAGAAACACAAATCATCCTCCTGAGCTAATTATAGGTGATCTTTCAAAACCCGTTCGAACTAGGCGACAAATCCTGGAGGAATACTTTAATTCCGCTTTTATATCCCAGATTGAGCCAAAAAGGGTGGATGAAGCATTGTCAGATCTGGATTGGATCTTGGGAATGCATGAAGAGTTAAACCAGTTTGAGAGTAATAAAGTTTGGTACCTAGTCCCTAGACCGAAAGATCAACTGGTCATAAGAACAAGATGGGTATTTAGAAATAAACTCAATGAAGACGGTTTGGTCACGAGAAACAAAGCCAGATTAGTGGCACAAGGATACAAACAGGAAGAAGGCATTGATTTTGAAGAATCATTTGCCCCTGTAGCTAGGATTGAAGCCATTAGTATTTTTCTAGCCTTTGCTGCTTTCAAAAATTTTAAAGTTTTTGAAATGGATGTCAAAAGTGCATTTTTGAATGGTGACCTACGTGAGGAAGTATATGTTGAACAACCACCCGGTTTTAAAAATATTGACCTGCCTAATCATGTATACCGCTTAAACAAAGCCTTGTACGGTTTAAAACAATCTCCTAGAGCTTGGTATGATACACTAACCGCGTTTCTATTAAAACACGACTTTACCATAGGTTCGGTGGATAAAACCCTATTTAAATTTGAGAAAAAGGAGCACATCCTACTTGTTCAAATATATGTGGATGACATCATTTTCGGATCAACCGATCCTAAGCTATGTGATAAATTCTCAACCTTGATGACTAACAAATTTGAGATGAATATGATGGGAGAATTAAGTTTCTTCCTAGGTCTTCAGGTTAAGCAACTCGAAGGAGGAACTTTCATCAGTCAACCTAAATACACAAAGGAACTTCGAAAGAAATTTGGGATGGATACATGCTCCTCAGCCGCTACCCCAATGAGCTCATCAGTAAAGCTGGACAAGGATGACGACGGTCAGGCAGTAGACCTGACAGCTTACCGAGGAATCATCGGTTCTCTCTTATACCTGACAGCAAGTATACCGGATATACTATTTGCGGTCGGAGTGTGCAGAAGATTCCAGGCTAATCCAAAACAGTCTCACTACACAGCCGCAAAGCGAATCTTGAAATATCTAAAGGGAACCCCCGAAGTCGGTCTGTGGTATCCAAAGGACTCATCTTTCAACCTCACAAGTTACTCAGATGCAGACTATGCAGGTTGCAAATTTGACAGAAAAAGTACCAGCGGAACATGCCAATTCCTAGGCGATCGGCTTGTTTCATGGCACAGCAAGAAGCAAACATCGGTTGCCACGTCAACCGCAGAAGCTGAATATCTGGCAGCCGAAAGTTGCTGTTCACAACTCCTATGGATCCAACAACAACTGAAGGATTTCGGTATCACCGCCGAAGAATCTCCGATATTCTGTTATAACACAAGTTCCATAGCAATTACATACAATTCGGTTCTACATTCTAGAACCAAGCACATCGATATAAGACACCACTTCATCCGAGAACATGTTATGCTGAAGCATATCCGGCTGGAATATGTATCAACATAACAACAAGTAGCCGATATCTTCACAAAGCCCTTGCAGGAAGCTAAGTTTTCTTACTTCAGAAACATACTCGGTTTAACCGATATTAATCAGCTCATCTCTTAAAAATGTCTAAAAGGAAAATCGGTTCGAACAGACAAAACCGATAGTTCTTCCTAAATTGTCAGAATCCGAATTCACCAAGGTACCTATTGAATAACTGCTTTGTTTATCAGTTACAGTAAACCGACCGGTTACTTAGTGCTTACACTAATTAACCGCATCGAGACCAATGACTGAAAACCGACCGGTTTTGAAATAATGTACTCTGGATTATTTGGTCTCCGAACAAAAGTGGAATAATTATATGTGTTTAGATTTATCTGTTCTGAAAAGATACTTTTTCAAAGCAAAATGGTCATACCTCAAAAGACCTGAAGATATGATATCTTTCACCGTCCAGGCCTATGACTCACATCCTAGGTTGTAGACATGCTTATTTCATGCAATATGTTTTATCCTATGGTCAATAGAATACATTAACTGTCACCCACTGGATAATACTATCATCCCTCTACTAATATATAAATTAGGCAAACATCAGACAAAATATTCACAAGTATCAATTTATCCTCTCTAAGACAAAAATGTCTCAGTTTCCTAACATTCTCCAAGTTGATTTCGACTCTGCTCAAAGTACAGAGCATTATGAAATCTTCAAAATGATCAAGTCGCTTGAATACACCGGTCTAAAATCCTTTCTACATGACAAACATGTCATTTTCCCTGAAACCGTCCTGGAGTTCTTCTATAACGCTAGGGTTTTCCGGGGTACCCCTCATTTCGACACCCTCATTCAATCTAGGGTCGGAGGGACCGTGTTTGATTTTTCGGAGAGTGACTTCGCCAAATGTTTCGATCTTCCGAAGCAAGGGATCACTGATCTGAACGTCCCGGCCGGACAAAAAGCCGAAATTTCCTTAAGCTTCTCTCGGTCTAATCATTCGGTCAGTGACCACGGTGCTAGGTCATCACTGAGGGCTGAATACCAGCTTCTCAATGATATCATCGGTAGGGGCATCCTAGGTAAGGATGTGACCAATACCTACTGTGCTACAGCTTTTAATATGATGACTGCTATCACAATAGATACGCCGGTCAACTGGTCCAGGGTGTTATTCGATGTCCTGATCTAGATGATCACCATTCACCAAACCGGCCTCATCCCCTAGATCAGCTGCCTACTCATGGAACTCGGGGTTCCACTCTGTCCGGGCGAAGGACTGAATCAGGCCCAGGTCATAACCAAGGAAGTTTCCGACTCATTCTATGAGCGGTTCTAGAAGGCTTAGAAAAGGAAGAACCGACACCTCAACTCCTCCGGCAATTAAATCACTCCTTCCTACAACCGGTCATTTTGCTGTACGAACCGGTTGTATTGTCATCCTACTTCGTTATGATCTCTTCGGTCAATCTATGTGTTTCTTTCGGTTTGTTGTAACTCCACTCTCATTAATGAAAAGTAACTTTCAATTTCCAACTACATGGGAAATTACACAAACTTAGTTACTTTCTAACTAGATTTTCCACCTCGAGCTCCGCAACCGGTCAAAAGTAACTCCTTCCCAAGGAGTTTTGGAAACATAAATATTCCCATCATAAATAAGACAAAACTGAATCTCAGCATTAAATGCTCCTATTTCCACTCCAATCTCAAATCTATATAAAGAACCCCCCTCTTGTCAATTCAGCATACCTCCAAACAAATTAGAATTTCTTAAACTCTCTCTCTTGGCAAAATTTGAAAGAATGTTGAACTGCACACTAAGAAATTATCTATGCATCGATTTCAACTCCGTCCTCAAGATTGAGGATATTGAAGTAAAGGAACTCCTCTTTGAATCCCTTATCGACACCGGTCTTAGTGACTTTCTCGGAGAAGCAGACCTGTCTTCATTCCAGAGGTAATGGAATTCTTCAATAATGCAATCATATCCAGCGATGCCATTATCTCCATGGTGAAAAATCACCACTTTGTTCTTCGCGAAAGCGAATTTTCCCGAATGTTCCGCCTGCCCACTTAAGGTTTCTCCGATTTCCCATCTTGGGTGGGGAGTACAGCAGTTGACTATGCGGAACTGTTCTCCGGAACCCAAGTGCCGGTTGAGAATTACGGCCTAAAAACCCGCCTCGCCCGTCACATCCAACTCCTTCACGAGATCGTCAACTGATCTATTATCTGTCAATCTCCGAATCAACACTATTCAAAGAAACTCTTCGACATGATGACCTACATCATCAGCACCACCCCCATCAACTGGTCATCGGTTATCTTCAATAACCTGAAGACAATGGTCGAGACAAAGAAATGTTTCGACTATGCCCCTCACATAAGCCGGTTCCTTCGGACACAACATCCAAATCTTGGACCGGGTACCCCGGTGTGCTTCTCAGTGTTCTCCACGACGAAATGGTGGAGGACAGACTCTCTAAGATGATTGTTACATAATTTATAAATCTGTTATCCTATGTACTGCAAACCGATTCGGTATCGGTTTCTATTATGCCTTTCCTTTTAGTAAAATGATTATTTAAACCGATGAGTTCAAAATTCGATAAAATCAAAATTCGGTTCCAAATCGCAAAATTAATAATCGGTCTAAAAGTTCAGCCGGTTAATCGTAAACCAAGTCATCTCGGTTAAATAACTGCTTCGCTTAATAATCGGTTACAAGAACAAACCGTTTCGTCACCGGTTAGATAACCGCATAAAAAGGCCGCTCAAACTTCCCGCCTATCGTTTGCCGCCCAAAACCTTTTGGAGGGAAAATTCCCATCCAAACCTTACACGACAGTTCGCGGCCGTTGAAATTCCAACCCCGACTATAAATATGGTCCTTAGCCATTTTATTTCATTCTCACGCGAAACGACTTTCTCTCTCTAGCTTTCAAATCTCTCAAACCTCTCAATCCTTTGATCTCTCGTTTTCTTCAACCTACAATGGGTCGTGAATCTGTGCTCTTCACTCACATCGTTCAGGTCGACTTCGATAAAGTTCGAGCAAATGGATCGGCGGAAGCTAAACGGGTGTGAACCCAAATCTCTGAGTCCGGTCTTGAACATTTCTTGAACGGACCGTTCGTTTTATATCAAGAAGCGATTACCGAGTTCTTTCAAACCGCCGTTCTCAGCGAAGGGACGATAACCGCAACAGTAGGCGGTAAACCGTTCAAACTTACCATGGAGTCGGTTGCTGAGGTCCTCCATCTGCCAACCGAGGGGAGCGACTTCTCAGTGTATATAAATGAGGTTGCATTCCAAGCGGTTTGCCGGGATGTTTCGGATACTGAGATGCCAATAGCAATATCCGGTAAGAAAACCTCACTCAAGCCGGAACTCAGACCGCTATGTGAAATTTTAACTAAGTCGGTTCAGGCACGGGGAGGCAACTATGATAGCCTCACCCGAATGAAGATTGATATGATTGCCGGTTTAGTCAACGACACTAAAATTAACTGGGCGAAGGTAATTTTCTCCAACTTATGTGAGATGGTGGATCCAACATCCAAACGGTCATGGGGATACGCCGTCCCACTCGGCAAACTGATGCGTCATTTCAACGCTGACACCGGCCCTGGTGTTTTCCTCACCCCCAGCAAAATCGTAAAATCGTATCAATTTATCAGACCGGAGGAGAAGAAGGAAAAACAAAGGTCTCCGGCAATACAAGCGGCCGAAGAAAGACAACAGCTAAAAAGAAGAAGGCTCCGGCTAAAGAAAAATCCGGAAGCAAGGCGGATAAGCAACCAACCGGATCGACTAATCCACAGTCCGACATTATTAACACAGAAAATTCATCATCCAGCTCTGGCCGAACCGCTTCACACCACACCGGAGAGGATCGGACTGGCAAAGGGAAAGAACCAATGGTCGAAGAACAATCGGCCAGAACTGATAATGTTGATGCCGGTTCGGGTAGACAACAGGAAGAAAATGAAACCGCAGATGAACACATTCAGCAAATGGGCGAGGATCTCGTCAACCAAATCATGAAAGAAATTGACGAGCAGGCTCACGCTGCAAGTGACGTCTACTTTAAATGGGCCCTGAACCGGCAGGAAATTTTCTACAAAAACATGCTACCAGAACATCCTACTAACCGGAAATTCGAAAAGCTGGTTGAGATGGAAGCGAAAGTCATCAACCTCACAAAGGCTCAGAGCACCTTGACCGCTCTTCGACGAAGTAGGATGGTCGAACCGCATGCACGGTTACTGGGGCTCACCGAACACATCCAACTTCTTCAAAGAAAGCATATCCTAGGGACATCGGACTCTCAATTTGAGCTCTTGGTGTTGGACATGCTAGCGGTCAAAGAACAGGAACTGACCGAGGAGCTGGCACGGTTGGAAGCTGAACCCGAACACCAAGAGGCGTCAGTCTTCTCCAGATTTCAACCTGAGGATGAAGGCGGTCCGAATCCGGCCGAAGACGAGCATATCTCTCCTCCACCGGAACAGGAAATCAACAACACCGAACTCGGAACGGGTACACCGCCCACTAATCAACACATATCTCTTCAAACCGACAATGAATCGGTACCGACGATAACAGAACATAGAGTAAAGGATCTAATCGAGGAATTTGTCAATGCCGCCATTCTGTCGTGGCAAAAGAAGATAAAAGAAACCGCGACTAAATCCATCGAAATGATTGAGTCTACAAATAAAGAGCTAGAAACCGCGGTCGGACGGATCACGTCCGTTGAGGACAAATACGACAAGACCGACCTTTTGTACAGTGACACAACTGACAGAACTAAGGTATTGGTGGCCGCAACTAAGAAGCTGGAGACCGACCTCGCTCTTACCAGCCAAAAGGTCGGTATGGCAGAACTAAATCAATTAACAACCGATCAAAGGCTGAAAAAAATTGATGGGGATCTGGCTCAATCCGGTGTCCAGGCCGGTTCTACACTTGAGAGAGTGACAATGCTTGAAGAGAAGCATGCCAAGACCGAGGCCGATCTAAAGGCGGTCACCGAACAGCTGGCGGAGATGATAGCGGCAAAGCTGGCAGCCGACAAAGCACTTGAGGAGGCAAATGAGCTCGCGGCCCAGAAGATTCAAGATGCCCTTGACGAGCAAACCCGACTTCAAAAGGAAACGGAGGAGGCAGATGCGAACCTGGCCGGACATATGCAAACATTAAAAAACATTGCACCGGCCATAGCGGTTCAGCAAAATGAAGATGCGGCTCGACTAATCGGCCAACAATTAACATACAATGAGTTCGCCGAGGCTCACAAGAAGTCCAAAGCGGTTGCTTCCCCATCTGGTCCGGTTACAAGAAAAAGAAAGGCTTCTACCAAGAGGGCGGCAATTTCAAAGTTATTGGACAATGTTACTGAAGCGGTTTCGCAAGAAGATGACGATCTCGAGGAAGAAATCGTACCGCTAAACAAAAGACCGCGAGGTCTTGACGTAATTCCAATTAGATCGTTTGCTCCACCGGCTCCCCTTTCACCGGTACTTCAGGCGGTCAAGGATCCTTCTCCAGGCCTGTTCCAACGGTCAAGGGAAAGGCAACTGATGAAATGCTGGAAAAATACTTGCCGCCCAAGAAGAAGAAATAGGGGCTTTCTTTATTTATATTACTTATGTCTACCTTCGTATAGTTTTATATATATATCAAGTATTTTTGGAAACCGGCCTACATCATCTTTCCTTACATGGTTTAGAATGTTTTAAGTAAAATAATCAAAAAGAGAGAAATTGATAAAGATAAAAATTATAAAATTTGAGAATTTTTCGAAAAAATTTTAGGAAAATTTTTCTAAGTCATGTTCCAAAAATCCGGCCAAATAAACTTTTAAAACAACCGGCCTACATTTCAATCCTTACATGGTTTTGATTATTTTAAGTAAAATAATCAAAAAGGGAGAAATTGTTAGATAAAATTAGATCGGTTAAATAAAACTTAACAAAAACAAACTTCCTATGTAGGAACGGTTAAAGAATTCAACTAGTTAAGTAATTTAACCGGTCAAGCAATACAACCGGCCAAGAACCTATCCGATCAAGAAGACAAAACCGGTCAGATAAGAAGGCAAAAATCGTTGGACATTTGGTTAACCTAAAGCTATGAAAAACCGGAAATCATCCGGTTAACCTAAACAACCTATCGGTGCAAACCGATACTTTGAGTATTTGTTGAAGATGATACCAAAGGGACAGACCTTAGTATTGCCATATTCATACAAGTCTGAGGACAATCTGCAGGCTACAGAAGACCGTCCGACAAGATCTTTCCACTCCGGGACAAATCAGAGGCGCAATCCTCCAGGCGCAGGCAACTGTCCAACCGACAGTTGCCATATTAAGTAAAAGACAAACCTAGTTGGTTTGACCTATACACTGGAAGCATAAACTGCCAGGTCTGAATCACTGAACCTCTGCTCAACCAATCAGATTCAAGGAGATGAAATATGACCGTTGACACATTTCACCTATAAAATAAGGAGCTGAAGAGGAATAAACATAGTTACTAATTATATAAGCTACAAGAGAGACCATTAAAGAGCTCCACCAACCTAAGTTATAAATGATCCTTATCTCTCTACATTAAAAGAGTTTAAGCGTGTATTTAAAGTGAGATTACAATTTCGGTGAGAATTGTACGAGTGTTTATCGAGCAGAAAATAAGTCTCGATCGGATTGTGTTTGTGTATTCCTTAGTGAATATCCTTCTCGTGGTTTCGAGAGGAAGGGGTGACGTAGGAGTTTATCTCCGAACACCCATAAAAAACCTGTCTTGTTATATACTTTCTGTCGGTCTTACATTCTAACCGATTCTACCTAAACCGACTTACTGAGTCCCAAAACCGACCCACCCAACTCCAAACCAACTTTATCCAAATCCGGTTCTACTTATCTTGTGTGTATGCTGCTTCAACCGGAAACAAACCACTTCCGCACTTGAACTCGGTTCAAGGGTTTGTGATAGTTTGTGTAATATTGAAACCCGGTGTTAATCTCTAACCGGATTAAACACCAACCGTTGAGTGAAGGCGCTAACCGGCCAGACTCCGGTTCCCCAGCCGTGACCTAGATCCTAACATGCATGATTGCCAAGAATGACCAGAAATGGTTATGACATAAAAGGCTGAACCATTTGACATTCAAAACCATTAACAACATTTGTTCAAACAATTTAGTTATTGGATTACCTAAATTACAGTTTGCTAGGGACAAGGTCTGTCTTGCTTGCTAGTTAAGCAAACAGGACAGATCATCGTTCAAAAGTAAAGGGAAATCTCACTCCAGTGTTGCTTAGAATTGTTACACATGGATCTGTTTGGTCCAATTCCTGTAAAAAGCTTAGGAGGAATGAGATTTGCCCTAATTTTTATTGATGATTTTCACGATTTTTCAAGGATAAAACTGCTGAAAACTTGATTAGAATATTTAAAAGAATTCAGAATTATAAATCTTTGAACATTCTTTGTATTAAAAGTGACCAGGGAACTTAGTTCACAAACATATTCTTTTCCTCTTATCTCGAGGAGTTTGGGATTAGGCACGATTTGTCTAATGTCAGAACTCCACAGCAGAATAGCATTGCTGAGAGAAGAGTGAGGACTCTGAAGGAAGCTGGGAGATCCATGCTAGATGAATCAGACGTACCTCAAAGGTTCTGAGCAGAAGCCATAAACACTGCTTGTTACAAACAAAATCGATCAATAATTAACAAACGTGTTGATAAAACTCCCTATGAACTGTATTACGGGAGAATTCCCACAGTTTCTTTCTTTAAAGTATTCAGGTGTAAATGTTTTATTCATAACAATGGAAAAGTTTATTTGACCGTTTTTGATGCTAAAGCAGACGAGGGATTCATGTTGGGATATTCCCAGTAAGCAAGGCTTATAGAGTATTTAACAACAGAACTCAAACTGTTGAGGAATATCTTTATGTTGTCTTTGATGAGCCTGGTGAGAGTAACTCCATCGATCCCATTGACCTTGCTGACAGACTAGAAGCGACGAGTCTTGATTCTGTTAGTGAGAAAGAAGCTCTTGACAAACAGTTGTCGTTGTCTGATCTTGTGGCTGATCCGGTTGAAATTAAAATAGACGTACAAACTCCTATTCAACAACCTGTTGAGAGTTCTGACGTCGCGGTGTCATCTGTTCAGACAACCAATCCCTTTGGATCCAACTTCAGATGGAACAAGAATCATCCACCAGAATTAATCATCGGAAATCTTTTTTCTCCTCGAAGGACAAGATGACAATTGGTGGATGAAATGGCCAATTCTGCCTTTATTTCTCAGATTGAACCTAAGAAAATTGGTGAAGCAGTGGTTGATCTAGATTGGATCAATGCTATGTAGGAGGAGTTAAACCAATTTGTGAGGAATAAAGTGTGACATCTAACTCTTATACAAACTGATCAGTCAGTCATAGGAACAAGATGGTTATTTAGAAATAAGCTTAGTGAAGATGGCTTAGTTATTAAAACAAAGCTCGTTTAGTTGCGCAAGGATACAGACAAGAGGAATGTATCGACTTTGATGAGTCTTTTGCACCTGTAGCAAGACTTGAGGCAATTATAATCTTCCTGGCTTATGCATCATTTAAAAATTTTAAAGTTTTTCAAATGGATGTGAAGAGTGCATTATTAAATGGTAAATTAAATGAAGATGTCTATGTTGAGCAACCTCCTGGTTTTGTTGATCACACTTTACCAAAACATGTTTTTTAAACTTGATAAAGCTTTATATGGTCTGAAACAAGCTCCTAGAGCTTGGTTTGACACTTTGACTGAATTTCTATTTGATCATGACTTTGTTATTGGAACTGTGGATAAAACATTGTTTAGATTCACTAAAGATTCTCACATTCTGTTTGGTCAAATATATGTAGATGATATTATATTTTGATCAACTAATCCCAAATTGTGTGAAAATTTTGCAAAGCTGATGCATGATAGATTTGTAATGAGCATGATGGGACAATTAACTTTCTTTCTCGGTCTCCAAGTTTGTCAGTTAGAAAAAGGAACCTTCATCAATCAGGTCAAGTATACCAAAGAGTTGCTAAAGAAGTTCGGGATGGAGAACTGTTCTGCTGCAGCCACTCCTATGAGCTCCTCTGAATATATTTGTTATAACCACTGTTTATTCAAGTTTATAAATTAAGAGGCGCAAATGTATTATATATAGAATATATATATATAAGATTATTTTATATTTGAGAATCGCGTCAGTATCTAATATAGTTTACCAAACGAGGAACGATTAATTCAACGAAAAAGGTATTTTTAATTTTCTCCCTCCTATTCACTTGTGTTTCGGGATCCTAAATGAGCGTTTGGGGACATTTTTAAACTCTCTCCTACCCACATGGCATGTCACATCGTTTCGTGGTCTCGTTTTTTCTGTTTTTTCGTTGAGTTTATCATTTTTTTACCGAATATACATACCTCTTATATTAATTTAAAAATTTGTTAATTAAAATTATTTATACTAACTATGAATTAATTAACCCATTATCTTAAATTAAAATTATAATAGAATAGAATGCAATTGGTGTAAAATTAACCCAACTAAAACCGGAGTCGTGTTTTTCAAAAAACAAATACGTTAGACATTTTCTTGAATGAATACAAATATTGAGTTATTAATTAGTAAAGTAATTTAACACATGAGCCTTAAAATTAAAATTTTAATTCAAATATATAATAAAATGTCAAAATAAGATTATTATGGTTATTTATATCTTAACTTATAATACATTCACTTAAATACTTTAGTAAAATAAATATTTAATTATAAATTATTATTTTTAATATTATTAACATTTAAAATTCTTTAGTATCACAATTTTTATTTTAGTAATCAATTATGTAAAAAATTTGTACATATAAAAATTAATCAATATTTTGTAAAATTTCTAAATATTTATTTAAAAAAAATATAAATGATAATTTTTGATAATTTGTAAACATGGTATAAATTAAATCAATATAATATTTTTTCTAATTGATTTTTGTTACATCATTTTATTTGAATCATGATAATTAATTATCATCTTATTTAAAGAAAATATTAATGACAGCTTTGTAAACATATCTCATATGAAGGGTAACATTCTTGGTGCAATAAACCTACGCAACAATTCTCATTCAATCGACAATTATTGAAGTTAATTTTTATTCCTGCCATTT
>NW_025918986.1:0-25000 GCF_907164915.1 Impatiens glandulifera
CTTGTCTTCCTGATCGTTTGAATTCTTAACCGGTTGGGTTGCTTAACCGATCCTGGTTCTTTAACCATTCTCCTGCACAGGAAGTTTGTTTTGTTAGCTTCTTATTTTAACCGGTCTAATTTATCTTATCAATTTCTCCCTTTTTGATTATTTTATTTAAAATATTCAAAACTATGTAAGAGTTAAGATGTAGGCAGGTTTCTTTAAAAGTTCATTTGGCCGGATTTTTGGAAAATAACTTTGAAAATTTTTTCGAGAAATTTTGAGAAAAAATTTGTCTTAAAAAGATTTATCTTATCAATTTCTCCCTTTTTGATTATTTTATTTAAAATATTCAAAACCATGCAAGAATGAAAGTGTAGGCCGGTTTCCAAAAGTACTTGATATATATATAAAATTATACTAAGTTTAAACATAAGCAATATATAATTAAAGAAAACTTCTATCTCTTTTTCTTGGGCAGGTATTTGTCCAGCAGTTCTGTAGTCATCTTTTCCTTGCCCGGATTGCAAGGATCGGCGCCAGGTCTGGAGGAGGATCCTTGACCGCCTGAAGTACCGGTGAAAGGTGAGACCGGTGGAGCAAACGATCTAAGTGGAATCGCTTCAAGACCTCGCGGTCTTTTGGTCAGCAGTACGGTTTCGTCTTCGAGTTCGTCATCTTCTTGCGAAACCGGGTTGATTGGAGGATCGACAACCGCTTCAGCAACGTTGTCCAATAGCTTTGAAATTGCCGCATTCTTGGAAGGACCCTTTCTTTTTCTGGTAGCCGGACCGGATGAGGAAGCAGCTGCCTTCGATTTCTTATGGGCGTCGGCGAACTCATTGTATGCAGCTGCCTGTGCCGTTTCCTTTTGAAGTCGGACTTGCTCGTCCAGGGCATCCTGAATCTTCTGAGCCGCGAGCTCATTTACTTCTTCAAGTGCTTTGTCGGCTGCAAGCTTTGCCGCTACCATCTCCGCCAATTTTTCGGTGACCGCCTTTAACTCGGCTTCGGTCTTGGCATGCTTCTCCTCAAGCATTGCCACTTTCTCAAGTGTGGATCCGGCCTGGATACCGGATTGAGACAGATCCCCTTCAATATTGTTCAGCCTTTGATCAGTTGTTATTAGGTGTAGTTCTGCCAAACCGACCTTTTGGCTGGTATGAGCGATATCGGTCTCCAGCTTCTTAGTTACGGTCTCCAATATCTTAGTTCTGTCAGTTGTGTCACTGAACAAAAGATCGGTAAGACCGTATTTGTCTTCAACGGATGTGATCCGTCCAACCGCGGCTTCCAGCTGTTTATTGGTAGACTCAATCATCTCGATGGATTTAGTCGCGGTTTCTTTTATCTTCTTTTGCCACGGCAGGATGGCGGCATTGACAAATTCCTCGATTAAGTCTTTTACTCTATCTTCTGTTACAGCCGGTACCGATTCATTGTCGGTTTGAAGAGATACGTGCTGATCAGTAGGAGGTGTACCCGTCCCGAGTTCGGTGTCGTTGATTATGGGGTCCTGTTGAGGAGAGATATGCTCGTCTTCGGCCGGATTCGAACCGCCATCATTCTCAGGATTAGATCTGGAGAAGGTTGAAGCCTCTTGGTGCTCGGGTTCCGCTTCCAACCGTGCCAACTCATCGGTCAGTTCCTGTTCTTTGACCGTTAGCATATCCAGCACTAGGATCTCGAACTGGGATTCCTCCATCCCAGGGATGTGCTTTTCTCGAAGAAGTTGGATATGTTCGGTGGGCCCTAGTAACCGGGCATGCGGTTCGACCATCTTACTTCTTCGAAGAGCGATCAAGACGCTCTTAGCCTTTGTAAGGTTGATGACTTCCGCCTCCATCTCAACCAGTTTTTCGTATCTTTGGTCAGCGGGATGTTCCGGTAGCATGTTGGTGTAGAAAATTTCCTGCCGGTTCAGAGCCCATTGAAAATAGACGTCGCTCGCAGCGTGGGCCTGAATGTGAATTTCTTTCATGATTTTTTTGACGAGATCTTCTCCCATTTGCCGAATGCTTTCATCCGCGGTTTCATTTTCTTCCGGTTGTCTACCCGAACCGGCATCAATATCATCAGTTCTGGCCGATTATTCTTCGACCACCGGCTCTTTCCCTTTGCCAGTCCGATCCTCCTCGGTGTGGTGTGAAAGAGTCCGGCTAGAGCTAGATGCCGAATTTTCCGTATGGAGGGTGTCGGACTGTGGATTAGCTGATCCGGTCGGTTGCTGATCCGCCTTACTTCCGGATTTTTCTTTTGCCGGAGCCTTTTTCTTTTTAGCTGGTGTCTTTCTTCGTCCGCTTGTATTGCCGGAGACCTTTGTTTTTCCCTGTTTCTCCTCCGGTCTAATAAAGTGATGGGATTTTACGATTTTGCTGGGGGAGAGAAAAACACCAGGGCCGGTGTCAGCGTTGAAATGACGCATCAGTTTGCCGAGTGGAACGGCGCATCCCCATGACCGTTTGGATGATGGATCCACCATCTCACATAGGTTGGAGAAGATTATCTTCGCCCAGTTAATTTTGGTGCCGTTAACTAAACCGGAAATCATATCGATCTTCATTCGGGTGAGGCTATCATAGTTGCCTCCCCGTGCTTGAACTGACTTAGACAGAATCTCGCATAGCAGTCTAAGTTCCGGTTTGAGAGAGGTTTTCTTACCGGACACTGCTATTGGTACCACAATGTCCGAAATATCCCAGCAAACCGCTTGGAATGTATCTTCGTCTGTAACCACCGAGAAGTCGCTCCCCTGGGTTGGTAGATGGAGGACCTCAACAACCGACTCCATGGTGAGTTTGAACGGTTTTCTGCCTATTGTTGGGCTTATCGTTCCTTCGCTGAGTGCGGCGGTTTGAAAGAATTCGGTAACCGCTTCTTGATACAAGATGAACGGTCCGTTCAAAAAATGTTCAAAACCGGACTTAGAAATTTGAATTAACACCCGTTTAGCTTCCGCAGATCCATTTGCCCGAATTTCATCGAAGTCGACCTGGACGATGTGAGTGAAAAGCATAGATTCGCGACCCATTGTAAGTTGAAGAGACCGAGAGATCGAGAGTGTGAGAGATTTTAGAGATTTGAAAGCTAGAGAGAGAAAGCTGTTTCGCGTAAGAATAAAGTAAAATGACTAGGGACCATATTTATAGTCGCGGGTTGGAATTTCAACCGCCGCGAACTGTCACATCAGATTTGGGAGGGAATTTTCCCTCCAAAATGGCTTTGGGCGGCAAGCGATGGGCGGGAAATTATTTGAAGCGGTTTGGTCCTGTAACCGATTATTTAAGGAAGCGGTTATTTAACCGATTATTTAAGGAAGCAGTTATTTAACCGGTTGATTTAAGGAAGCGGTTAGCAATTTTATCCGGTGGATCATTTAAGCCGATATTTTAATAATGCGATTTTGACCCAGTTTTCGAATTTAGAAATTTAAATGACCATTCAATGAAAAAGAACATAATAGAGACCGATATAGAGATTGGTTTAAAGTACACAAGATACAAGGTTATAAATTATGTAATGACTATTTTAGAGAGTTTGTCCTCCACCCATTCCTCGTGGAGAACATTGGATAAGTACACCGGGGTACCCGGTCCAAGATTTGGATGGTGTGTACGAAGGAACCGGCTTATGTAGGGGGCATAGCCGAAACCTTTCTTTGTTTCAACCATGGTCTTCAGGTTATTGAAGATGACCGATGACCAATTGATGGGGGTGTTGCTGATGATGTAGGTCATCATGTCGAAGACTTTCTTGGAATAGTGTTGGTTCGGAGATTGACAGATGATGGATCGGTTGACGATCTCGTGAAGGAGTTGGATGTGATAGGCGAGGCGGGTTTTCAGACCGTGGTTCTCCACTGGTACTTCAGTTCCGAAGAACAATTTCGCGTAGTCAACCGCTGCACTCCTCACTCGGGATGGGAAATCAGAGAACCATTCAGTGGGCAGATTAAACATCCTGGAGAATTCGCTTTCGTGAAGAACAAAGATGTGATTCTTCACAATGGAAGTAATGACATCACCGAATATGGATGCATTATTGAAGAATTCCATTACCTCTGGAATGAAGAGGGGTCCGGATTCTTCGAGAAAGTCACGAAGGCCGGTGTCAATGAGGGATTCAAAGAGAAGTTCCTTCACTTCAATATCCTCAATTTGGAGAACGGAGTCGAAAACGATGCATAGATAATTTCTTAGAGTACGGTTAGACATTCTTTCAAGTCTTGCTAAGAGAGAGAGAGTTTAAAAAATTATAAGTTGTTTGGAGGTATGCTGAATTGATAAAGGGGATTCCTTATATAAATTTGAGATTGGAGGGAAGATGGGAGCATTTAATGCTAATATTCCGTTTTGTCTTATTAATGTTGGGAATATTTATGTTTCCAAAACTCCTTGGGAAGGAGTTACTTTTGACCGGTTGCGGAGCTCGAGGTGGAGAATCTAGTTAGGAAGTAACTAAGTTTGTGTAATTTCCCATGTAGTTGGAAATCAAAAGTTACTTTTCATTAAAGAGAGTGGAGTTACAGCAAACCGAAAGAAACACATAGATTAGCAAAAAAGATCATAATGAAGTAGAATGACAATACAACCGGTATGTACAGCAAAATGACCGATTGTAAGAAGGAGTGACTTAATTGCCAGAGGAGTTGAGATGTCGGTTCTTCCTTTTCCAGGCCTTCTCGAACCGCTCATAGAACGAGTCGGCAACTTCCCTAGTTATGACTTGAATCTGGTTTAGCCCTTTGGCCGGACAGAGCAGAACCCCGAGTTCCATGAGTCGGCAGCTGATTTGGGGAATGAGACCGGTATGGCGAGTGGTGATCATCCAGATCAAGACATCAAACATCACCCTAGACTAGTTGACCGGCGTATCTGTTGTGATAGCGGTCATCATGTTGAAAACTGTGGCACAGTAAGTATTGGTCACATCCTTACCCAGGATGCCCCGACCGATGATATCATTGAGAATCTGGTATTCAGCCCTCAATGATGATCTAGCACCGTGGTCACTGACCGGACGGTTCGACCTAGAGAAGTTCAACGAAATTTCGGCTTTTAGTTCGTCCGGAACGTTTAGGTCGGTAAGCCCTTACTTCGGAAGGTCGAAGCACCAGGCAAAATCACTTTCCGAAAAGTCAAACACGGTTCCCCCAACCCTTGATTGAATAAGGGTGTCAAAGTACGGAGTACCGCGGAAGACCCTTGCATTGTAGAAGAACTCCAGAACGGTTTCAGGGAAGATGGCATGTTTGTCATCTAAAAAGGATTTTAGACCAGTGTCCTCAAGAGATTTGATCATCTTGAATATCTCGTAGTGTTCAGTCCTTGAGCAGAGTTGAAATCAACTTGGAGAATGTTTTGAAACTAAGACATTTTTGTCTTAGTGAGATGATAAGTTGATACTTGTGAGTGTTTTGTCTGATGTTTACCTAACTTATATATTAGTAGAGGGATGATAGTATTGTCCAGTGTATAACAGGTGATTTAATATATTAACCATAGGATAAAACATATTGCATTAAATAAGTATGTCTACAACCTAGGATGTGAGTCATAGGCCTGGACGGTGAGAGGTATCATATCTTCACGTCTTTTAAGGTATGACTATTTTATTTTAAAAAGGTATCTTTTCAGAACAGATACGTCTAAACACAAATAATTGTTCCAATTTTGTTCAGAAGCCAAATAATCCATAGTACATTATTTCCAAACCGGTCGGTTTTCAGTCATTAGTCTCGATGCGGTTAATTAGTGTAAGCACTAAGTAACCGGTCGGTTTACTGTGACTGATAGACAAAGCAGTTCTTCAATAAGTACCTTGGTGAATTTGGTTTCCGACAATTTAGGAAGAATTGTTGGTTTTGTCTGTCCGAACCGATTTTCCTTTTAGACATTTGAGAGTTTTAAGAAATGAGCTGATTAATATCGGTTAAACCGAGTATGTTTCTGAAGTAAGAAAACTTAGCTTCCTGCAGGGGCTTTGTGAAGATATCGGCTACTTGTTGTTCTGTTGATACATATTCCAGCCGGATATGCTTCAACATAACATGTTCCCAGATGAAGTGATGCCTTATGTCGATGTGCTTGGTTCTAGAGTGTAAGAACGGATTGTACGTGATTTCTATGGCACTTGTGATATCACAGAATATCGGAGACTTTTCGGCGGTGATACCAAAGTCCTTCAGTTGTTGTTGGATCCATAGGAGTTGCGAACAGCAACTTCCGGCTGCCAGATATTCAGCTTTTGCGGTTGATGTGGCAACCGATGTCTGTTTCTTACTATGCCATGAAACAAGTCGATCACCTAGGAATTGGCATGTTCCGCTAGTACTTTTTCTGTCAGCTTTACAGCCTACATAGTCTGCATCTGAGTAACTTGTGAGGTTGAAAGATGAGTCCTTTGGATACCACAGACCGACTTTAGGGGTTCCCTTTAGGTATTTCAAGATTCGCTTAGCGGCTGTATAGTGAGACTGTTTTGGATTAGCCTGGAATCTTCCACACACACCAACCACAAATAGTATATCCGGTCTACTCGCTGTCAGGTATAGGAGTGAACCGATGATTCCGCGATAGGCCGTTAAGTCTATTGCCTGACCGTCATCATCCTTGTCCAATTTGACTAATGAGCTCATTGGTGTAGCGGCTGAGGAACATGTGTCCATCCCAAATTTCTTTAGAAGTTCCTTTGTGTATTTGGGTTGACTTATGAAAGTTCCTCCTTCGAGCTGTTTAACCTGAAGACCTAGGAAGAAGCTTAATTCTCTCATCATACTCATCTCAAATTTAATAGTCATCAAGGTTGAGAATTTATCACATAACTTAGGATCGGTTGATCCGAAAATGATTTCATCCACATATATTTGAACAAGTAGGATATGCTCCTTTTTCTCAAATTTAAATATGGTTTTATCCACTGAACCTATGGTGAAATCATGTTTTAACAGAAACGCGGTTAGTGTATCATACCAAGCTCTAGGAGCTTGCTTTAGACCGTACAATGCTTTGTTTAAGCGGTATACATGATTAGGTAGGTCAGCATTTTTAAAACCGGGTGGTTGCTCAACATATACTTCCTCACGTAGGTCACCATTCAAAAATGCACTTTTGACATCCATTTGAAAAACCTTAAAAAATTTTAAAGCAGCAAAGGCCAGAAAAATCCTAATGGCTTCAATCCTAGCTACAGGGGAAAATGATTCTTCAAAATCAATGCCTTCTTCCTGTTTGTATCCTGGTGCCACTAATCTGGCTTTGTTCCTCGTGACCAAACCGTCTTCATTGAGTTTATTTCTAAATACTCATCTTGTTCCTATTACCGGTTGATCTTTCGGTCTAGGACTAGGTACCAGACTTTGTTACTCTCAAACTGGTTTAACTCTTCTTGCATTCCCAAGATCCAATCCGGATCTGACAATGCTTCATCCACCCTTTTCGGCTCAATCTAGGATATAAAGGCGGAATTATAGTATTCCTCCAGGATTTGTCGCCTAGTTTGAACAGGTTTTGAAGGATCACCTATAATAAGCTCAGGAGGATGATTAGTGTTCCTTTTGAGATTCGGTTCAGGAATGTCTACCGAATCACCGTTTATTTGATCAAGGCTAGACATATCGGTAGGCTGAACAAAAGTGTCAGACCGACCGATTTCCTCAGTTTGAACTGAGGTGTCAGCTTCCTGCTGTGTGGCAGCTTGATCCGGCTGGGTTTCATCATCACCCATTTGATCATGGACAAACCGTCTGAAAACCGGAACCTCATCTTCATTATCAGAATGAATATTGTTATTTTCCAATCTGTTGTGTAGGTCAAAGGATGATGTAGTGTTACTTTCAACCGATTCATCGAATACGACATGAAGAGATTCCTCCACGGTTAAAGTTCTAGTGTTATACACTCTATAAGCTTTACTAACTGCTGAGTAACCTAGCATGATCCCAATATCGGATTTTGCATCAAAAGTAGATAGGTAATTTTTTCCATTTATGTGAATGTAACATTTACAACCGAAAATTTTAAGATACCTAAGATTAGGGATCCTATCAAAGTATACTTCATACGGTGTTTTGTTGTGAAACTTGTTAATCAAGGACCGGTTTTGTGTGTGACACGCAGTGTTGATAGCCTCAGCCCAAAATTTCTGGGCAACACCCGAATCGGCTATCATGGATTTTGTGGCTTCCTTGAGAGTTCGGTTTCTTCTCTCGGCCAGGCCGTTCTGTTGAGGAGTCCTAGCACTAGACAACTCGTGTGTAATACCGGATTCATCAAGAAATGCATTCAAGGTGCTATTTGTAAATTCGGTTCTTCTATCACTCCTAATGCTATTTATGCGTGTTGATTTTTCATTTTGTAAACGCTTAAGCAATGTAATTAAATTTGATGCGGTTTCACGTTTGGATGCCAAGAATATTACCCATGTATACCTAGAATAATCATCAACAACCACCATAGTATAAAGCATAACACCTAGGCTGATGACACTAGTCGGTCCAAATAAGTCCATGTGAAGAAGATCTAAGCATCGGTTAGACTGAATGTGTCCTTTACTCTTAAAGGTTGATTTAGTTTTCTTACCCATTTGACATGCTGAACAAACTTTATCCTTATTGAATACAATATCAGGAATTACTTCAACTAGCTTTTTACCGCGGATATAGTTTAAAGTTTTGAGGTTTAGGTGGTTTAGCCTTTTATGCCACAGCCATGTTTGATCTATTTTAGCTACCATGTAAACAGTGTGTTCTACTTTATTTTTCCAATCTACCTTGTATATGTTTCCTAACCTATTTCCGGTTAGTAGTATGTTACCTTGAGAGTTTTTAACTAAGCATGCATGTTTCAGGAATTCTACAGTGTATCCAGCATCACACATCTGACTAATGCTTAGTAGGTTAAAGTGTAGATTTTCAACTAAGAGTACATTATCAATTGTTAAATTACCATGGACAATCTTACCCATGCCCACAGTTCTACCTCTTGAGTTATCACCGAAGACAATCATTGCACCGTTTCTATTTTGATATCGGTTAGAAGGTTGTTGTTACCAGTCATGTGTCTGGAACAGCCGCTGTCCAGGTACCACTCAGAGTTTCCTAGCCGTTTCTTCATATCCTGCAAAATATACATATTTACAACTATTTGGTACCCACATTTACTTGGGTCCACATGTGATTAGTCCCTTAGGTATCCAGACTTTAATAAGTCGGACAACTCTCCCGGTTATGGTTCTAACTAGTTTTCCTGTACTCGGTTTGGCGTCTTTTCATTTTCCTAAGAGTGCCTTATTCGGAGGTGGCCTTTGGTTTATCCTATGTGGTCGTGGATCGGCTTGCTTACCTTATTCGGAGGTGGTATTTGATCTCCTTTTCTCAGGGTAAAGCCATTTTTCGGAGTCAGTTGGACTTACATAAGTTATTTCATCATCCGGTTTTGAATCACCTTGTTCCTCATCATCGGTTGAAGAACTCTTGACAAATCTTATAAAGGGAAGGTTGCCTTTTGTAAGCTTCTGTTTGTCCGAATGGTTCTGGTTGGCGGATTTGTTGTCTTTGTACCCAAGACCAAATTTGCATTTGGGATGTGTCTTGTACCTAGACATCTGGTTCACCATTTCACTAGATCTTTTCCATGCGGCTATTCGATACTGGGTTCGGGCATCATCATCTTCGGTCAGCTCTTGAACTGACTCCTTGAGCTGTTTGGTCTTAGAGGATAGTTCAGGTGCTATCTCGGTTTCTAGGATTTTATCAGGTTGGATGGTCTTTGGTTCGGTCAAGGTGAATGCTATGGGGTCGGCTCTAAAGTTGAGTTGGGTTGGTATTAATGTTAATAGGTTCTTATACTCTTCTACCATGTCATTCGGTGCATTAAATAACTCATCTTTAGTAAATTCTTCACAGGAAGAGTTAAATACATGTTCCTCATTTGCCATGAGACATGTGAGTTCATCATCACTGTCATTGTGAGCCCATAAGCTTCCTCCGTCATCGGCTATCAATGCTTTCTGAACTTCACTTCCTTCACCGATTTGTTGATAGTTATTTCGGTGATTCTGATTATCCGGTTTCCGGTCATCCCGTCTTGGTTTTCTGCATTCCCACCTGAAATGTCCCAAACAATTGCAGTTATAACATCTAACATTAGATTTATCACCGTAGTTATAGTTGTTGTTGTTTGTCGGTTGGCTTCTCTTCATGAATCTGCCAAATTTCTGTGCAAGCATTGCCATGGCATCCTCGGTGAACTGTTCAGAGGTTCTGATCGGTGCAGGAGTAACCGGTTCTATGGATGTGACCAATGCTTTAGTGGAGGTTGAGGCTGAAACTTCATCTTCAGTCCTAGATCTCATTTCAAACTCATATGCCTTAAGGTCTTCGAATACATCGTGTAGTTTCATCTTGCTTAGACAGTTTGATTCGCTCATCACCATTGTCTTTATGTCCCATGCACTTGGAAGAGACCTTAACGCTTTCATGATGATTTCCTTGTTATCGTACTTCTTTCCAAGAGTTGATAGCTCGTCTATCACATTTGTGAACCGGTCACTGTACTCCCTCATTGTTTCTCCCGGTTTCATCTTAATATTTTCAAACTTCTGCGTAGCCACCATTATCTTGTTTTCCTTGGTTCTTTCATTTCCCTCATGAATTTGAATCACCATTTCCCATATTTCCTTTGCGGTTTGGCAATCTTTGACTTTACAGAACGTATTCCTGTCCAAACCGTTGATGATGCGGTTTCTAGCATGATTGTCCAGATTGTTTCTTCTCCTGTCTTCTTTTGTCCATTCCTCCCTATCTTTATCAATCTTTACCGGTCCTTCAGTCAGGATGAACTGCATCTCATCATCCATGGTGATTAAGTGCAGGTGCATGCGTGCCTTCCAGTTGACAAAATCGTCACCTTCTAGCATTGGAGGCTTATCGAAAGACATGCTTGCTTGAGTATTGAAACTAACTGCTCTGATACCAATTGTTAGGATCTAGGTCGCGGCTGGGGAACCGGGGTCTGACCGGTTAGCGCCTTCACTCAATGGTTGGTGTTTAATCCGGTTAGAGATTAATACCGGGGTTTCAATACTACACAAACTGTCACAAACCCTTGAACCGAGTTCAAGTGCGGAAGTGGTTTGTTTCAGGTTGAAGCAGCACACCCACAGAATGAATAGGACCGGATTTGGATAAGGTTGGTCTGGAGTTTAGTAAGTTGGTTTGGGATTCAGTAAATCGGTTTAGGTAATACTTGATCGGTTAGGGCGGAGTGGGTCGATTAGTATGGGTCGGTTAAAATGTAAAGCCGGCAGAAAGTAAAGAACAAGACAGGTTTTTATGGATGTTCAGAGATAAAGCTCCTACGTCACCCCTTCCTCTCGAAACCGCGAGAAGGATATTCACAAAGGAATACACAAACACAATCCGATAGAGACTTATTTGCTGCTCGATAACACTCGTACAATTCTCACCGAAATTGTAATCTCACTTCAAATACACGCTTACACTCTTTTAATTTAGAGAGATAAAGATCACTTATAACTTAGGTTGGTGCAGCTCTTAAATGTTTTCTCTTGTAGCTTGTAACTTCTAGAACTTCATTTACTCCTTTTCAGCTCCTTCTTTTATAGGTGAAATGTGCCAACGATCACATTTCATCACCTTGAATCTGATTGGTTGAGCAGAGGTTCAGTGATTCAGACCTGGCGGTCTAGGCTTCTAGTGTATAGGTCAAACCGGCTAGGTTTGTCTTTTACTTAATATAGTAACTGTCGGTTGGATAGTTGCCTGCACTTGGAGGGTTGCGCCTCTGATTTATCCCGGAGTGGAAAGATCTTGTCGGACGGTCTTTTGCAGCCTGCAGATTGTCCTCAGACTTGTATGAATATGGAAATACTAAGGTCTGTCCCTTTGGTATCATCTTCAATAGATACTCAAAGTATCTATTTGCACCGATCGGTTGTTTAGGTTAACCGGATGACTTCCGGTTTTTCATAGCTTCAGGTTAACCGGATGACCAACGGTTTTGGTCTTCTTTTCTGACCGGTCTTGTCTTCCTGATCGGTTGAATTCTTAACCGGTTGGGTTGTTTAACCGATCCTGGTTCTTTAACCGTTCTCCTGCACAGGAAGTTTGTTTTGTTAAGTTCTTATTTTAACCGGTCTAATTTATCTTATCATCGTCTAAGTTGCTAGCTTTGGAAGAGTTAATGATTGCGGTTACCAATTTTTAGGATAACAAGAAAGATGAGACGGTTGAGGCTAAGAATTTATGGGGTAAGAAGGAAGATAAGTCGGTCCAGGTTAAAGATTTATGGGGCCAAAAGAAGAAGATAGAACGTTTTAATGCAAACATCAGGTGGACATGGAGTAATGTCACTTAGTTGAATAGCGAAACAACTAACGTAAAGAGAGGAAGAACATTGATTGACACCACGAGAAAAGAGACTTATTACTAGCCAAGGTTAATGAAAACATCTTTTCCATAGAAGTCAGTCGAGTCAGAAACTAACACGACAAGGAAAATTGAGATACCCTAGGCATAGAATGTCCTGGACAACCTATTAGCCCAGCTAAAGAGGACAAACGCGAACATCTCAATTTGGGAGTTATTGATGTACTCTATCGAGCACCGCTAAATAATAATAAAAGAATTGTCTAAGGTTAAAATCTCTATGAATACTTCGCTAAAATAATTAATAGGAATGATTTATAGAATTGCGGAATAGTAGAAGGAATCATTTGATGACTCTAATTTACCCACTTACGGGGAAATCTCTCTACATCTCTATGAATATGGAGGGTAAATTATTCTGATGGCCCTAGTAAATAATTGGTCGGCCTGAACATCGGTTTATGGATGACAAAAAAAGTTGGGTAGTTAAAGAACAAGTAACTCCTTTAGACCTTTGTGTGCATGGCTTCGATAGCACACAAAGATAAGTTATGGGAAGCCTTAAGACTATTTTATTTGAGGTAGACTTTTATGCAATGGACGTACAACCGCCTTACAACATGATTTTAGGGTGACCATGGTTACACCATGCGATGTTTGTTACCTTGTCTTTACATTAGAAAGTCTGATTCATGTTAGAAGGTAGGATACTAACCGTCAATGAACTATTTTCGGGGTTTTGGTTTGGGTACTTATGCCTGAGGTATTCCAGAATTTGTAGAGATGACATGAAAGATGGATTGTTGGAGGTGGGCTATGAGCCATTTGGGCTCGAGGCAGAAAGATGAGATAAAATTCTTTCACATATACATTCTAATTTCTCCCACTAAAAATGGAAAATTTGTAAAAGAAAGAGAAACTCTTCCATATTTTATATTCCCTAAGACTTTCTTTCATATTGCCTCGAAACGCAGATTACCTAGTTTCAAGATTTTCTTTGTGTTTGCTTTTTTCCAAGTCTTTTAATATCCTTTCAAGTGCTTCATGCAAAATCAATGATTAAAATCAAACTTGTTAGTAAATAACTAGTCTATACTAGGGGCATTGTTTCTAAAAATGCATGAAATATGGTATTCTTTCCTCCTTCAGCTCATAGTCAAATTTGAGAGTGTTACTTTTCTTCACACTTCAAGATGCCAAAATAGATTCATTGATGCTCTTGATATGATAACAACCATGAAGCAAATCCCTAATGGAGTCAAAATTAAGTCTCTGAAGATTCGATATAGGCATAACAAAATTTATGATAAGCAAACCATCGTCAATGATGGAATTGTTGTTACCCAATTATGAACTCATACATGTCTACATTGAGAAAAAAAGTATTCGTCACACTTTGGAAAAAAGAAAATACGAGTACTTTGCCAATTTGCCACCAACTATGTCGTTGTGGCATGCATTATCTATCATCGATCATTTGATGTATAAAATATACTTTGAGTAGACCAAGAAGAATTAACACATATCATGAAAGATATCCATGCAGGGAATTGTGGAAATTGTGGTTTACATATGAACGACATGATACTCTCTAAAATTATTCTTTCCTTCGAATACTTCTAACAGAATCAGGAACAATATTACATATCTTTTGTAAAAAAGTGTCACAAATGGCATATGTATGCCAACTTAAAGCATACTTTTGCTTCTTTTTTGTATAACATGACTTCGCCTTAGTCATTTTCCATGTGAAGGATTGATATCATTGGAAATGTTTATCCTCACGCTACTAACTACCACAAATTCATTTTTGTTTCTATTGATTATTTTATCAAGTAATTAGAGGTTGTCTCATTGAATGTCCTTAAATCCTAGCATGTGGATAAATTCAATCGAAAAAATATCATTAGCCAATATGGTGTTTCCGATTCGATGATCTCTGATAACGGTCAACACTTTTAAGGTAAAGTGCTTGAGCTCTTCAACGAATTCAAGATTGAACATCACAAGTATCCGCCTTATAAACCAAAGACCAATGAGGCGGTTGAAGCTGTAAATAAAAATGTGATCACTATTCTTTAAAAAAATAACTAAAATGTATAAGGATTGGAATAAAAAACTACATTATGTTTTGTGGGGTTATAGAACGATCGCCCAAACTTCTATAGGTGAAACACTCTACTCATTGGTTTACAATATGGAGGTTGTTAAACTTGTTAAGCTCTAGTTACCCACACTTATGGTGCTCCTTGAAAGCCATGTCATTGAAGAGAATTGGATAATGTCTCAATATGATCAACTATTTCTCATGGAGGACAAAAGGCTCAATGATGTGTGCAAAACCCAAATTATCAATGATGTATGTCAAAAGTTTTTAATAAAAAGGTCAAGCCCATACATCTGATTGTCGAAGACTTGATTTTCCGTAAAACTTGATAGCTTCAAGATCTTAAAGAGAAATTTCAATTCCATATTTCTTCAAACGAGTTTTCTCTAAACGTGATGTTTGCCTACCTTCTCTTGACGGTGATGAATTCATTGTTTCATACAGTCTAAAGATGTCAAGAATATGAAAGTAGGACCAATAAGCCTGCCCATCGAGGATGTTCCCCAGCCAATCATGCGTTGAATCTAATAAGACCCTTAGTTCACACTAGGGGAATTCTTTGGAAACACTCATTTATGTCCTTTAGTCTCTCTTTTAACAATGTTCACACTAAGGGCATTTGTTTTTAAGAAAAATGCATCAAGCTACTTTTATGATATCATCTAGCCCTGATGTTAAGGTTTTCTTTTGTGGTATTATGTGTTGACTCCTAATTTGTTTCAAGTTAGGAATATTTTGAAATATTGTTCTAAATCCATTGGCTTTGCATGATATGGTAACATCCTTTTGAATTCATATTCTGAAACCCTTTGGTGCATCACTAAGGTTAATGTTTCAAAACTCACATCAAAACTCTTCAGCTCACGCTAAGGTATCTTATCTGAAATCATGGTTTTCGATCTCCAAAATCGAACTACATGCTGAATTGATTCATCTTCTATGAGGATATATAGGCAACCTACCCGATAGGTTCGGTCCCTTCTGCCAAAACATTTTCCTTCATATGAACACACCCTTGAAGCATGGTTGAAACTAGGGGAATGTTTTAGGAAAATGCTTGACCATGCATCATTCATTTTGATCAAAAATACATTTTGTTGGGTCAAATTATTTTGACTAAGTGTTGAAATAATTTAACCACTGAGATTTTGATGATGAAATGACTTATGAGTTTTGATACAAGTGTATCGAAATCATTTTTCATAAGACTTGGCTCTAATGAGAGTCATTAGACCGATTATGACATTAGATGTAAAGAATTAGACGCGCAATCTAACTCAACGGAGTTAGACGTGCAGTCTAATGAACGCACAAATTAGACGTATAGTCTAACTCAACGGAGTTAGATGTGCAGTCTAATAAATGCAAAAGAATTAGACGTGCAGTCTAATAGATCATGGAATTAGACGCATAGTCAAATATTTTTGCGAAATTGGACGTGCAGTCTAACTTAGTGGAGTTAGACGTGCAGTCTAACTCAGTGGAGTTATACGTGCAGTCTAACTCAGTGGAGTTAGACGTGCAGTCTAACTCAGTGGAGTTAGACGTGCAGTCTAATATATTTGCAGAATTAGACATGCAGTCTAACTCAGTGGAGTTAGACGTGCAATCTATTGGAATGTGAAAGTTAAACGTGAGTCTAACTCCTTCAGATTAGTCTAAGGTAGAACCGGAATTAGACGTGCAGTCTAACTCAGTAGAGTTAGACGTGCAGTCTAATGATTATTGGATAATTATACGTGTAGTCTAATTAGTGATAATTAGACGTGAGTCTAACTCCTTCAGATTAGTCTGAAGTGACTGTAATTAGACGTAAGTCTAATTCTATTAGACCAGTCGGTCTAATGGACTCTATTATTAGATGGGGATATTAATTTCATTAGACTGATTCTCATAATCCGTCTAACTGAAATACGTCTAATGTTCAGCTTAAGAAGTTTTCTTGAAGCTAGCACCCACCTACCCACGTGCTATAGATGTACTCTACTCCTACTCCACTTTCTAGTGAAGATCATTACAACAACTATATGCAACCAACCAACGAATGGTACGTAAGAGAATTTTCCTCATATTACTTGTTTTTCAGGTACATCTCTGATGGAATATTCGGCACACTACTAGTTGCTATACGGCCACGATCCTTGTGCTCAGAACCTGCTGTGTACAATGGAGGCTTTCCAATAGAATAGTGTCACGTATCATTCTAAAAGATTCGACCGTTAGTCTATGCCTAGTATTTAACAAATCTCAAGGACAACGGACAATCAGTCTCACGAATTGCCGATCTACAATCTTGCTTGTTTGCTATTCCAAAGAGAGAAATCAAGCCTTTGAATATTCATATTGTGAAGCTGCTTTCCTGATTGTATTGTGTGTGAATCAAGAGAGACCTAAAGTCAAAAACACCTTTAGTTGAGTGATATTCTTCATCTTGTAATTGAACAGAGTGTGTTATGTTCAATAGTGAGCTAAGTGTGTGCAAACTGTATTTGATTCTAATCATATTATAGTGAATCCTTCCGGTGGTTGGAAGATTGGGTGACGTAGGAGAGTTTCTCCGAACATCCATAAATAAACTGTTGTGTTCTTTCATTTCTGTAATCTTTTCATATTTCATCTTGTGTGCTTCAAACCCAAGTAAACAATTCGTCCTTGAATCTGTTTCAAGTGTTTACAAGTGTTTGCGTAGAATAGAAAACAAATCAAATCCTTAACAAGATTTCTTTTAACCCGTTTTTCATAAGCCTTCATCCATAGCCAGACCCCGTCTCTATTGATAAAGTCGATCCTATCACATTTGTTATCATCGCTGAAGCCTTAGTGTTCAGTTAGTGGTCATATTAAAAATAACAATATATCATTTCAAACCCTTCAGCACAACTAAGATCTATTACTGTAAACTAGTGATTTTGATTTTGAAGGAAAGAAAAATAATCTACATTTGAACATGATTCCTCTTCTGGAGGATATGTAGACAGTCTATCAAATAGGTTCGGTCAAAAATATCATGAAAATCTTTTCATCTTGAAGTAGAGAAGATCATGATTGAGAAATTTCAAAAATCTGACATTATCCTCGTTGACGCTATCGAGAAGAAAGAAAAAGAGGGAAAAACAGTCAAAGTTATTCCACCTTCAAGTCGTTTCCCGAGAAACGAAAGACAGAATTACACTAGGTAACCACTACCTAGAAGGAGCAATCGCCTCAAAAGGTGAGCCCAAGTAAGTCTCCACAACCTAAGGTAGATACAACTACTCCTACCAAAGGCACACATCCAAAGGCACATAAAGCCCCTAGAGTCTTTGACGACCTAAGAATGCCTTTGAGTCAAGTAATGAAGATTCTTTAAGAAAATAATCTCATCAAACCTCTTTCCCCAAGAGTAGACAAACCATTCTTAGGAAAATACGAGAAATTTTTTGTGTGACTATCACCAAGCAAAGATCCATGCTACTAACAATTTTAGTGTCCTAAAACACCTATTCAAGGACTTGATCGATTAAAACTTGATCTCCATGACGCAAATAATAAAGAATCAGCTACTGGATCACAAAGTCAATATGTTCATCTTTGACGAAGCATCCCTTGACTCCAATGTGCTACTTGACTTTATCCATAATATTGAACCAGAGATCAACATGATCGATCTCTGACCCAAAGAGAAGTCCAAAACCCGCTTCGCGGAGATTTCTTAATGGTGGACATCAAAAGTAACTGCCACATCTACACCCCGATAGACATCACGGCAATATGTGGTGGAATAAATTTATAACCCATTTTCATGAAAACCAGACCGGCCAATGTGCCTTCCACTTCCAACTTCCTAGGGAACTAGAAGGGAAGAAGATCCTAGAGCTCTTAACCCCGGAGACAATCTACTCAATCAACTGAAAAAGACAAATGATAACATTTCCATATAGGAAATCCTTATGTCCTCAATGAGTTAAGCAAGACCAATGTCCTTGCCAACACCACTCTTGAAGAACTAGTAGGGATCATATATGCTAGTTTATAACACAACATGAATGGTTTCAAAGAGAAGGATCATCCATCAACCGAACCAAATCATGACAAAGCCCTCTATGTTTTTGTGCAAATGGAGGGAAAGACTATTCTGATGGTCTTAATTGACATATGATTCTCTCTCAATATATGTCCTTAGAGGACTCTTGAGAAGATAGGTGTATCCCGAGAAAGGATCATATCATCTGACATGTGTGTCAAAGGTTTCAACAGCTCTCGCCGCGAGATAATGGGTTGCTTCGAGTGCATTGTCCGAGTAGTCGGCATGCCCTTCTAGGTTGACTTTTGTGTCATCAACATGTCATCAACATGTATCCTTCCTATAACTTGATCCTAGGAACACTATGGCTTCATAAAGACAAGTCATTAGCCTCTACCATACATTAAAAGCTCAGTTTATGGACAACGACCAAGTCATCATAGTCAATGGCACAACTGACACTATAGTAGTCATAGGAGGGTCTACCCATATTAACACCCTAGAGGTTGAACTAACCGGGTTCGAGATATGTCCAGCCCTCTTATAATGATCCAAAAAGAGATGAAAGTATATGTCGACGACATGATTTTCAAATTAAAGGATCGAGAAGGGCACGTCCTAAATCTTAAAAAATTCATGCAATGAATTAGGAAATATCAGCTACGACTCAATCCGAAGAAGTGTACCTTCGTGGTCACAACTGTAAAATGCCCAGCTTCTTAATCACGCAAAGGGGCATCAAAGTCGATCCCTCTAAGATTGAAGCAATCATGGCTATGTCTATCCCTCGAAAATATAGAGAGGTCCGCAGATTTTTGGGTAAAATCCAATACATTAGCTGACACATCAACAAGCTTATTATGACACGCGATTTTCTATTTAGGTTATTAAAGAAAGATCAAAATTTTGTATGGGATAAAGACTTTCAACTAGCCTTTGACGGGATCAAAGATTATTTAAAATTCCATCCCATACTCATGTCTCCCAAAGTTGGAATTCCTCCTCTCATCATATACCTTACTATAACAAACACGTCCATGGGAAGCCTGTTGCTTATGTTGGGAAAAATTAAGTAAAGAGTTAATTAACTCAAAAGAAATTGTTGGAAAGAACTAAATGAAGAGTTAATTAACTTAGAAATTAATAAATATTAATCAAATGAGTTTTGATGATGTTTAATATGAAAGAAGCTAAGTCGTCTAATTGTTTCTATGCAGGTGCATCAAATCTGGCTAACTTAGACGTGGTCTAAGCAGGCTAATAAGACGTGTTGCTAGTTAGACGTGCCAGTCTAAAAGATACGTAGTTAGACATGCAAGTCTAACAGATACGTAGTTAGACGTGTTAGTCTAACAGATACGTAGTTAGACGTGCAAGTCTAACAAATACGTAGTTAGACGTGTCAGTCTAACAGATACGTAGTTAGACGTGCAAGTCTAACATATACATAGTTAGACGTGCAAGTCTAACAGATACGTAGTTAGACGTGCAAGTCTAACAGATACGTAATTAGACGTGCAAGTCTAACAGAAACGTAGTTAGACGTGTCAGTCTAACAGATACGTAGTTAGACATGCAAGTCTAATAGATACGTAGTTAGATGTGTTAGTCTAACAGATACGTAGTTAGATGTGTCAGTCTAACAGATACGTAGTTAGACGTGCAAGTCTAACATATACGTAGTTAGACGGGCAAGAATAATAGATACTTAGTTAGACGTGCTAGTCTAACAGATACGTAGTTAGACGTTGGCGTCTAACTCCTTCAGATTAGTCTGAAATGATATGTAGTTAGACGTTGCAGTCCAACTCTATTAGACATAGTGGTCTTATGGGATGCGAAGATAGACGTTGCAGTCTAACTCCATTAGACTTGGAAGTCTAATGGAACTCGCTGTTAGACGTTAACGTCTAACTCCCTTAGACTTGGCAGTCTGATGGCATACGTTTAATGCCTCGCTTTAGCCCCCGTTTTAAGTTAGCATATGTCTACCTACGATCAACTAGTTGTACGCTACTCTTTTTCCAATCTTTTATGTAGTCCAGTACGCCAGCTATTTGTATCAAATGAATGAACATCACGTACGCGAATATTCTTCCCACTACTTATTCAGTACAGGACAGTTTCAGAAGGATATCTGGCGCACTATCGTTCAGTACGGCCACAATCCATGAGCACAGAGTCTGATGTACTCTTGTACTATGGAGGATTTCCAATGCACGCTTGCCACGTATCCATAAAGAAGATTCGATCGTTGGTGTCCTTCTACTACAAATAGATGTTCAAGGACAACGGTTGAATGCCTTCTCGATCAACCGGTTACTTTTCTCATTTTGCTACAAGCTTACTCTTGCACTTACTAATTGTACATCATTTTCTAAGTTCAAGATAGAAAGAATCAAAAACTGTCTAGTTGAGAGATATTATTGATCATATTGTAAGTTGAACAAGGTTTGTTATGTTCAACAGAGTGTTAGCTATTCAGTAAGTTGTATTTGATTTAAAGAAGTCTAGTGAAATCCTTCTGGTTGTTGGAAGAAGGGGTGACGTAGGAGAGTTAGCTCTGATCATCCATAAACAACTTGTTGTGTTCTTTACTATCAGTCCTTCCTTTCTCATTGGTTTGAAGCTTCAAACCCAAATAAATTGTTCCGCACTTGAATCGTTTCAAGAATTTGTGAAGGTTTGAAAAGAATAGAAAGTGATATTAATCCCTAACAGGATTTCTATCAATCCGTTTATCCGAAGTTGCTAATAATAGTCAGACCCCATCTCTATTGATTGCATCGATCCTATCAATTGGTATCAGAACCCTGTTTTCTATTCTCAAGCAAAAAGAACCTAAATCATATAGAAAGATGCTAGCTCCTCCAAGATTCCTATGTTATTAAAAGAAAACTACATGGTGTGGAAGAAGAGAGTTTGTTCCCATCTTGCTTCCTTGCACGATGACATGTGGAGTGTTGTCACTGAAGGACTCATCAAGATCGACAAAGAAAAATCTGAATGGACAAGTGAAGATAAGAGGAAGAACAACCTCGACAACTTGGCCATGGACATCTTGTACAAATCCATTGACGACAGCATGTTCAACTACATCATATCTTGTGAGTCTACCAAAGAAATTTGGGACAGACTCACTCAACTCTGTGAAGGCAATGCGCAAACCAAAGAGAACAAGATTACAGTTGCCACCCAACAGTTTGACAGCTTCAAGATGCGTCCAAGAGAGACGGTGACTGAGTTTGATACAAGATTCAGTCAGATTGTCACCACCTTATCCATTCTAGGCAAGACCTGCAGCAACAAAGAGATTACTATAAAGGTCATGCGAGCTTTTCCCAGGGAGTGGAACGTCAAAACTATGGCGATGAGGGAGTCCAAAAACTTCAATAAGATGGAGCTCTTCGACTTTCTTATCGATCTGAAGGCCTATGAGTTTGAGTTGAACTCGAGGAATGAAGAGGAGCTCCCCACATTTGCTATCATTACCAAGGCTTTGGTGTCTTCCGAGGAGTCACCAATTACAAACGAAGAAAAGGCTTCTGCCCAGCAGCGACGCAATGGCTTTTCTCGTGAAGAAATTCGGGATATACATGAAAGACAATGAAGGCGAGCTAAAAGCCCTCATGGCTGCAGACAGCAAGGCCAAGTGGATTCAAAGCGACTCAAATTATTCATCATCCACCAATAGTGATGATGAAGAGGTTGTTTGCTTCATGGTATGAGAAGAGGAAGATTCTGAGGAATCTAGGGTATTGGATCTCTCTCCATAAGACTTTTCACGAGATGAACTAGTGGCTGCACTAAATGATATGGTCTCGGAGTATAAAAAGCTGTCAGAATCTCAAAACAAAACAAGTTCAGAATCTGAAAATGATGAACCACCTTTTTCTCAAACCTCCGATCCAAAAGTTTTTGCAAACATGGATGAACTTTCATCTAAGATTGAAATGCTCAAGGAAAATATTTAAACTCTCTCTTCTGAAAACCAACGTTTAACCTATATTATAAGTTCTTGGACAAGGTCTTGAGAAGCTGTCAAATATCAGATTAGTCACAGATATACTAATTTCTCCGTGAAGAGCGCTCTTGCCTTTGGTGTTCATATGGGCGAGAGTGAGGCTATTAACCCGAGTCGCATATACACTAATTTCTCCGTGAAGAGCGCTCTTGCAAGAATGAATCTCTCAAAGGAGATGGGCTCTAGCTCTTCTAGTTAACACACAGGTGGACAGTCGGTCACTCATTCTAAAAGACAGGCTGCTTTTGTGTTGTCTACGAGGGCAAAACGAACCAAATCTGTAATGGAGTCTACGGATAGTACGAATAGTTAGAAGAGCTCCCTAACGAAGGATCATGGAGTAGTTGACTCCATGGCAAGAAGAAGTCTTACTCCTATTGTCGTTGTTCCTATTTCGTCACTTTCTCCATCCCCTAGCCCGTTGAAGAAACTGGCTAAGTCATCTGGTACTACTATAGATCAGAAGAGGGCGTCCAAGGCGTCCAAGGCATCTAGTGCGTCTAAGGCGTCTAAGAAATCCACTAAGGTAACCTCCTCCTCTCCTTTGGCCTCTATGCCCATTTGTGATGTTCCTGTGATGAAACAAGTTGTAGGGCCAACTGTAGAGCTAGTCGGTCCAATTATTAAAAATATTGGCAGGGTTTCTTCGCATGTTCGCCCCGAAGTGACAGTAGTTGTTGAGGCTGCTAGTATTATTGAAACCACCACCAAAACATAGTATTTATTACTCCAACGCCTGTTGTTGTTGTATTATCTGAGCAGGGTCCCACTCTGCCGATTGTCGAGCCTCCTGCTGCTAAGATTGTTGAAAAACAATTTGTTGTTATAGAGAAGGGCATTCTGTTTGTTCTCCTAGAAGGGGTATTTTAGAAGCTTCAAACCCCTTTCAAAATAATGAGATCAACAAGGGGAGCTCTTGGCATTTCTATTTGTGAACCCTTGCCGTTTTCTAAACCTGTCGAGGTCCCTGGAAAAGGAAAAGTTGTTGCTACTGAATCTCCAGAGAAGATGTCTGAATCTAGTTGCATTGTCAATCTTGTGATGGAGCAAGTTGAAATGAAGGCCGCTGAGAAAATCAACATATTTGACATTTGGGTGAACTACATACTAGAAACTCAATTCGATGAAATGTTCTCAGAGAATGAGATCTTGAAAGAATGGAAGAATGTAATAAAGAATGAGAAGCGAATATTAAGATGGGCTAGGACTGTTGTACTTTCTGAGGCCCTCAAATAAAAACAACTGGTGGTGGCCAACATCATGGGACATATCCTTCTTCCCATGATTGAAAAAAGATAATCTAACTTCAACCCGCTTGATAGAGATGCTCATATAGAGCAGAGTTCTTTGATGAGGTTGGATCTCATCATGCATAGTTATTACACAACAATTCTTAAACAGGCTCACGGTACAGAGTCTTCTGGATTAAGTTTATTTCATGATTCATTTTATGAAGACGAGCCAATATAGATTTTTTATATTGATCAATCTGGGTTAGAAGAAGATGAGCATGTTGTTGCCCATCTTGTTAAAATGGCAAGCATCTCTTTTGAAGAGATGCGTCTAACGGACTTGAAGACTGCTGAACAGACCCATGTCTTGGGTCAAACTAAAACGGTCCTAGAAGAAGAAGAAGTTGTTGTTGAAGCTCTTCTATCTAATATTCAACAGAAGGAGACATCAGAGGTGGCTCCTGTTACTCATGATACTATAGAAGAACCTCCAGCATGAGAAGAATAATCAGCAAAAATTGCCGATAAGTCTCCTAAGTCAGACGCTGAGGGGGAACCATTGAAGGAGGTAGATTCAAAGAAAATTCCCTCTTCTAAGAGGGAACAAGATGATAAAGAAGATTCTTCAAAATGTATTCCTTTGGAAGAATGCTTAATTTCGGGCTCTCATGTTCCTTGATCATCCCCCATCAGGACAATGGCAGACATTGCTGACCACATTAATGAATTACATTTACATTCTGGAGATATTTTAAGAGGAATTCACCAAGTATGTGCTGATATTCTTAATGAAGAATACAAATCTAAGGATGCGTCCAAGTCCCTCTCTTCTCATTCCCAAGATAAAGAACCCGAGTGTTCTTTACAAGTAAATACGTATATAAGTCCAATTCTGACTGCTCCGGCCAACTCTCAAGCTATGTCCTCAGCTGCTCACTCTTCCGAATAGGCGTATCCCAGAGACGCAAATTTTTGTACTACAATGTTGGATGCAATAAATTCCATCAAATAGAACATGGTGGACATGCATTCAAGATTGGTCAATCTTGAAAAGGGCTTTGTGTAAAGCCAGAAAGAGATGTCTTCTTTCCTTGCCATTCTAAAAGAATTGGAGAAGACCATGCACAGAAACAAGTACGAAGTCAACATTGTAAATACCAAGTACAACAAGTTTGAGAAAAGTCTCATCAATTGTCAAACAGAGCAGCATGCTGAGTCTAATAGATATGTAGTTAGAAGTGCTAGTCTTACAGATACGTAGTTA
>NW_025918987.1:0-33165 GCF_907164915.1 Impatiens glandulifera
TTTCTGTTTCTTTATCTGGAGCAATATTTGAATCGCTATCAGAAGGAATATTCCTGCAAGAAAATTCATATCTAGGGGCAATACATGATCTTGCCAATTAAACTCATTGAGATCATCACTATTATCCTCCTTATTTTTGTAGTAAAATTCATCTTCATTAAAGATGACATTACGGGAAATATAGAGTTTTTTAGAAATAGAATCATAACATTTATATCCTTTTAGGTAGTAGAATAACCAAGAAAAATAGCTTTAACTGATCGAGGACTTAATTTATCAGTATGGTTTATATGCACATAACATACACAACCAAAGACACGAAGATGATTAAGGTTACTTTTCTTGTTTTTTAATTTTTCCAAAGGACTCAAATTATTAAGAACGCTGATAGGAATACGATTAATGAGATGAGTAGGAGTAAGTAAAGCATCAGACCAAAATCTTTTTGGATGTTACATTGAAATAATAGAGAGCGAGTAACCTCAAGAAGATGACAATTTTTTCTTTCTTCCGTACCATTCTGGACTGGGGTATGGATAAAGAGGTTTGATGCATTATACATTTTGATTTTTAGAAAAGAGGAATTTTTTTATACATATTTAGTCCCATTGTTACTTCTAAATAATTTTATTGAAGCTTGAAATTGGTTTTCAATAAAGGAAACGAACCCTAAAAATTTTGAAAATACTTCTGATTTATCGTGGAGTAAAAAAATCCAGGTGGTTCTTGAAAAATTATCGATGAATGAAACATAATATTTAAAATTATTATATGAAGTAGTTGGTGCTGGATCCCAAACATCAGAATGAATTAATTCAAAAGGAGCTTTAGATAAACTATTTGAATTATGAAACGGAAGTCTGGCTTGTTTAGAAAAATGACATACATCATAATCTAAAAACTCAAACTTCGATTGAAATAATTTTCTAAGAACATACTTTGATGGATGTCCTAAACGATGATGCCATAAAAAATGAGAATTATTCTTGGAATGTAAAGCATAACAAGAAAGTTTAATAATATAAAAGTTATTTTCAAGTTTTCCTTTACCAATCGTGATCCTGGTCGACCTGTCCTGAAACACAACATCAACGTCAGAAAAAATAACTAAGCAATTAAGGTCCTTTGTGATTTTACTAATCGAGATTAAATTTGGTGATAAGTCAGGAACATAAAAGACATTATCAATTTGTTTTGAGAAAAGTTTAATTGATCCAATTCCATGAATGAGAATACTCGAATCATTAGCTACTTTAACATTTTGATTAAGTTTTTCTAAATTTAAATTTTCAAAATATTCTTTATTTTTAGTCATGTGATTTGTGGCGCCATAATCAATAATACAATAGTTTGAAGAGGAATTGAAATTAGAAGAATGTTTGATAAAATTAGATCGGTTAAATAGAACTTAACAAAAACAAACTTCCCGTGCAGGAACGGTTAAAGAATTCAACCGGTCAAATAACTCAACCGGTCAAGCAACCCAACCGGCCAAGAACCTAACCGATCAAGAAGACAAGACCGGTCAGATAAGAAGGCCAAAATCGTTGGACATTCGGTTAACCTAAAGCTAAGAAAAACCGGAAATCATCTGGTTAACCTAAACAACCGACCGGTCCAAACAAATACTTTGAGTATTTGTTGAAGATGATACCAAAGGGACAAACCTTAGTATTGCCATATTCATACAAGTCTGAGGACAATCTGCTGGCTGCAGAAGATCGTCCGACAAGATCTTTCCACTCCGGGATAAATCAGAGGCGCAATCCTCCAGGTGCAGGCAACTATCCAACCGACAGTTGCCATATTGAGTAAAAGACAAACCTAGCCGGTTTGACCTATACACTGGAAGTCTAGACCGCCAGGTCTGAAACACTGAACCTCTGCTCAACCAATCAGATTCAAAGAGATGAAATGTGACCGTTGGCATATTTCACCTATAAAAGAAGGAACTGAAGAGGAGTAAATGTAGTTACTAATTACACAAGCTACAAGAGAGAACATTCAAGAGCTGCACCAACCTAAGTTATAAGTGATCCTTATCTCTCTACATTAAAAGAGTTTAAGCGTGTATTTGAAGTGAGATTACAATTTCGGTGAGAATTGTACGAGTGTTTATCGAGCAGAAAATAAGTCTCGATCGGATTGTGTTTGTGTATTCCTTAGTGAATATCCTTCTCGCGGTTTCGAGAGGAAGGGGTGATGTAGGAGTTTCATCTCTGAACATCCATAAAAACCTGTCTTGTTATTTACTTTCTGCCGGTCTTACATTCTAACTGACTCCACCTAAACCGACTTACCGAGTCCCAAAACCGACCCACCCAACTCCAAAACGACTTTATCCAAATCCGGTTCTACTTATCTTGTGTGTGTGCTGCTTCAACATGAAACAAACCACTTCCACACTTGAACTCGGTTCAAGAGTTTGTGATAGTTTGTGTAGTATTGAAACCCGATGTTAATCTCTAATCGGATTAAACACCAACCGTTGAGTGAAGGCGCTAACCGGCCAGACCCCGGTTCTCCAGCCGCGACCTAGATCCTAACAATTGGTATCAGAGTAGTTAGTTTCAATACTCAAGCAAGCATGTCTTTTGATCGCCCCCCAATGCTAGAAGGTGACGACTTTGCCAACTGGAAGGCACGCATGCACCTGCATTTAATCACCATGGATGATGAGATGCAGTTCATTATGACTGAAGGACCGGTAAAGATTGATAAAGACAAAAAGGATTGGACAGCTGATGATAGGAGAAGAAACAATCTGAACAACCATGCCAGAAACCGCATCACTAACGGTTTGGACAGGAATATGTTTTGTAAGGTCAGAGATTGCAAAACCGCAAAGGAAATATGGGAAGCGGTGATTCAAATTCATGAGGGAAATAAAAGAACCAAGGAAAACAAGATAATGGTGGCTACCCAGAAGTTTGAAAACATCAAGATGAAACCGGGAGAAACAACGAGGGAATACAATGACCGGTTCACAGATGTGATAGACGAGCTATCAACTCTTGGAAAGAAGTATGACAACAAGGAAATCATCATGAAAGTGCTAAGATCTCTTCCAAGTGCATAGGATATAAAGACAATGGTGATGAGGGAATCAAATTGTCTAAGCAAGATGAAGCTACACGATGTGTTCGAAGATCTCAAGGCATATGAGTTTGAAATGAGATCTAGGACTGAAGATGAAGTTTCCGCCTCAACCTCCAAAAAAGCACTGGTCACATCCATAGAACCGGTTGCTCCTGCACCGATCAGAACCGCTAAACAGTTCACCGAGGATGCCATGGCAATGCTTGCACAGAAATTTGGCAGATTCATGAAGAGAAGCCAACCGACAAACAACAACAACTATAACTACGGTGATAAATCTAATATTAGATGTTATAACTGCAATTGTTTGGGACATTTCAGGTGGGAATGCAGAAAACCGAGGTGGGATAACCGGAAACCGGATAATCAGAATCAAAGAAATAACTATCCACAAACCGGTGAAGGAAGTGAAGTTCAGAAAGCACTGATAGCCGATGATGGAGGATGCTTATGGGCTCACAGTGACAGTGATGATGAACTCACATGTCTCATGGCAAACGAGGAACATGATATGAAGAAATGTCTAGGAAACTCCGAGTGGTACCTGGATAGCGGTTGCTCCAGACACATGACTGGAAACAACAATCTTCTAATCGACATCAGAATAGAAACCGGTGCAATGATTACCTTCGGTGATAACTCAAAAGGTAGAACTGTGGGAAAGGGTAAGATTGTCCATGGCAACTTAACAATTGATAATGTACTTTTAGTTGAAAACCTACATTTTAACATGCTAAGCATTAAAATGTGTGATGCTGGATACATTGTAGAATTTCTTAAACATGCATGCTTAGTTAAAAATTCTCAAGGTATCATACTACTAACCGGAAATAGGTTAGGAAATATATACAAGGTAGATTGGAAAAATAAAGTAGAACACCCTGTTTACATGGTGGCTAAAACCGATCAAACCTGGCTGTGGCATAAAAGGTTAAACCACTTAAACCTGAAAACTTTAAACTGTATCCGCGGTAAAAAGTTGGTTGAGGGAATTCCTGATATAGTATTCAATAAGGATAAGGTTTGTTCAGCGTGTCAAATGGGTAAACAAACTAAGTCAACCTTTAAGAGTAAAGAACACATTCAGTCTAACCGATGCTTAGATCTCCTTCACATGGACCTATTTGGACCGATTAGGGTCGTCAGCCTAGGTGGTATGCTCTATACTATGGTAGTTGTTGATGATTATTCTAGGTATACATGGGTAATATTCTTTTCATCCAAACGTGAAACCGCATCAAATTTAATTACATTGCTTAAGCGCTTGCAAAATGAAAAATCAACACGCATAAATAGCATTAGGAGTGATAGAGGAACCGAATTTACAAATAGTACTCTAAATGCATTTCTTGATGAATCCGACATTAGACACGAGTTGTCTAGTTCTAGGACTCCTCAACAGAACGGCCTGACCGAGAGAAGAAACCGAACTCTCAAGAAAGCCGCAAGGTCATTGATACTTGATTCGGGTGTTGCCCAGAAATTCTGGGCTGATGCTATCAATACTGCATGTCACACACAAAACCGGTCTCTAATTAACAAGTTTCACAACAAAACACCGTATGAAGTATACTTTGATAGAATTCCTAACCTTAGGTATCTTAAAATTTTCGGTTGTAAATGTTACATTCACATAAATGGCAAAAGTTACCTATCTTCTTTTGATGCAAAATCCGATATTGGGATCATGTTAGGTTACTCAGCAGTTAGTAAAGCTTATATAGTGTATAACACCAGAACTTTAACCGTGGAGGAATCTCTTCATATCGTTTTCGATGAATCGGTTGAAAGTAACATTGCTTCATCCTTTGATCTACACAACAGATTAGAAAATAACAATATCCATTCTGATAGTGAAGATGAGGTTCCGGTTTTCAGACGGTTTGTCCATGACCAAATGGGTGATGATGAAACCCATCCCGATCAAGCTGTCACACGGCAGGAAGCTGACACCTCGGTTCAAACTGAGGAAATCGGTCGGTCTGACACTTTTGTTCAGCCTACCGATATGTCTAGCCTTGATCATGTAAACGGTGATTTGGTAGACGCACATGAACCGAATCTCAAAAGAAACACAAATCATCCTCCTGAGTTAATTATAGGTGATCCTTCAAAACCCATTCGAACTAGGCGAAAAATTCTGGAGGAATACTTTAATTCCGCTTTTATATCCCAGATTGAGCCGAAAAGAGTGGATGAAACATTGTTAGATCCGGATTGGATCTTGGGAATGCAAGAAGAGTTAAACCAGTTTGAGAGTAATAAAGTCTGGTACCTAGTCCCTAGACCGAAAGATCAACCGGTCATAGAAACAAGATGGGTATTTAAAAATAAACTCAATGAAGACGGTTTGGTCACGAGGAACAAAGCCAAATTAGTGGCACAAGGATACAAACAAGAAGAAGGCATTGATTTTGAAGAATCATTTTCCCCTGTAGCTGGGATTGAAGCCATTAGGATTTTTCTGGCCTTTGCTGCCTTAAAAATTTTTAAAGTTTTTCAAATGGATGTCAAAAGTGCATTTTTGAATGGTGACCTACGTGAGGAAGTATATGTTGAACAACCACCCGGTTTTAAAAATGCTGACCTGCCTAATCATGTATACCGCTTAAACAAAGCACTATACGGTTTAAAACAAGCTCCTAGAGCTTGGTATGATACACTAACCGCGTTTCTGTTAAAACACGACTTTACCATAGGTTCGGTGGATAAAACCCTATTTAAATTTGAGAAAAAGGAGCATATCCTACTTGTTCAAATATATGTGGATGACATCATTTTCGGATCAACTGATCCTAAGCTATGTGATAAATTCTCAACCTTGATGACTAACAAATTTGAGATGAGTATGATGGGAGAATTAAGTTTCTTCCTAGGTCTTCAGGTTAAACACCTCGAAGGAGGAACTTTTATAAGTCAACCCAAATACACAAAGGAACTTCTAAAGAAATTTGGGATGGATACATGCTCCTCCGTCGCTACCCCAATGAGCTCATCAGTCAAATTGGACAAGGATGATGACGGTCAGGCATTAGACCTAACAGCCTACCGAAGAATCATCGGTTCTCTCTTATACATGCAGCAAGTAGACCGGATATACTATTTGCGGTCCGTGTGTTTGGAAGATTCCAAGCTAATCCAAAACAGTCTCACTACACAGCCGCAAAGCGAATCTTGAAATACCTAAAGGGAACCCCTGAAGTCGGTCTGTGGTATCCAAAGGACTCATCTTTCAACCTCACAAGTTACTCAGATGCAGACTATGCAGGTTGTAAAATTGACAGATAAAGTACCAGCGGAACATGCCAATTCCTAGGTGATCGGCTTGTTTCATGGCACAACAAGAAACAGACATCGGTTGCCACGTCAACCGCAGAAGCTGAATATCTGGCAGCCGGAAGTTGTTGTTCGCAACTACTGTGGATCCAACAACAACTGAAGGATTTCGGTATCACTGCCGAAGAGTCTCCAATATTCTGTGATAACACAAGTGCCATAGCAATCACATATAATCCGGTCTTACACTCTAGAACCAAACACATCAATATAAGACACCATTTCATCCGAGAACATGTTATGTTGAAGCATATCCGGCTGGAATACGTATCAACAGAACAACAAGTAGCCGATATCTTCACAAAGCCCCTGCAGGAAGCTAAGTTTTCTTACTTCAGAAACATACTCGGTTTAACCGACATTAATCAACTCATCTCTTAAAAATGTCTAAAAAGAAAATCGGTTCGAACAGACAAAACCGGTAGTTATTCCTAAATTGTCGGAATCCGAATTCACCAAGGTAATTATTGAAGAACCTCTTTATTTATCAGTTACAGTAAACCGACCGATTACTTAGTGCTTACACTAATTAACCGCATCGGGACCAATGACTGAAAACCGACCGGTTTGGAAATAGTTTACTCCGGATTATTTGGCTTCCGAACAAAAATGGAATAATTATCTGTGTTTAGATTTATCTGTTCTGAAAAGATACATTTTCAAAGTAAAATGGTCATACCTCAAAAGACGTGAAGATATGATATCTTTCACCGTCCAGGCCTATGACTCACATCCTAGGTTGTAGACATGCTTATTTCATGCAATATGTTTTATCCTATGGTTAATAGATCTAATCACCTACTACACACAGGATAATACTATCATCCCTCTACTAATATATAAGTCATGTAAATATCAGACAAAATATTCACAAGTATCAACTTATCATCTCACTAAGACAAAAATGTCTCAGTTTCCAAACATTCTCCAAGTTGATTTCGACTCAGCTCAAAGTACAGAACATTATGAAATCTTCAAAATGATCAAGTCACTTGAAGACACCGGTCTAAAATCCTTTCTAGATGACAAACATGTCATCTTCCTTGAAACCATCCTGGAGTTCTTCTATAACGCCAGGGTTTTCCGGGGTACCCCTCATTTCGACACCCTCATTCAATCTAGGGTCGGAGGGACCGTGTTTGATTTCTCGGAGAGTGACTTCGCTAGATGCTTCGATCTTCCGAAGCAAGGGATCACTGATCTGAACATCCTGTCCGGACTAAAGGCCGAAATTTCCTTGAGCTTCTCTCGGTCTAATCATCCGGTCAGTGACCACGGCGCTAGGTCATCACTGAGGGCTGAATACCAGCTTCTGAATGATATCATCGGTAGGGGCATCCTAGGTAAGGATGTGACCAATACCTACTGTGCTACAGCTTTCAATAGGATGACCGCTATCACAACAGATACGCCGGTCAACTAGTCTAGGGTGTTATTTGATGTCCTGATCTGGATGATCACCATTCGCCAAACCGGCCTCATCTCCAAATCAGCTGCCTACTCATGGAACTCGGTATTCCACTCTGTCCGGGCGAAGGAATGAATCAGGCCCAGGTCAAACCAAGGAAGTTGCCGACTCATTCTATGAGCGGTTCGAGAAGGCCTTGAAAAGGAAGAACCGACACCTCAACTCCTCCGGCAATTAAGTCACTCCTTCCTACAACCGATCATTTTTCTGTACGAACCGGTTGTATTGTCATCCTACTCTGTTATGATCTCTTCGGTCAATCTATGTGTTTCTTTTGGTTTGTTGTAACTCCACTCTCATTAATGAAAAGTAACTTTCAATTTCCAACTACATGGGAAATTACACAAACTTAGTTACTTTCTAACTAGATTCTCCACCTCGAGCTCCGCAACCGGTCAAAAGTAACTCCTTCTCAAGGAGTTTTGGAAACATAAATATTCCCATCATAAATAAGACAAAACTAAATTTCAGCATTAAATGCTCCTATTTCCACTCCAATCTCAAATCTATATAAGGAACCCCCTCTTGTCAATTCAGCATACCTCCAAACAAATCAGAATTTCTTAAACTCTCTCTCTCTTGGAAAAATTTGAAAGAATGTCGAGCCGCACACTAAGAAACTATCTGTGCATTGATTTCGACTCCGTCCTCCAAGTTGAGGATCTTGAAGTGAAGGAACTCCTTTTTGAATCCCTAATCGACACCGGCCTTCGTGATTTTCTCGAAGAATCCGGATCTATGTTCATTCCAGAAGTAATGGAATTCTTCAACAATGCATCCATGAGTGGCGATGTCATTATCTCCGTGGTGAAAAACCACTCCATTTTTCTGAATGAAAGCGCATTCTCCTGGATGTTTAATCTTCCCACTGAAGGGTTTTCCGATTTCCCATCCCGGGTGGGCAATGCAGCAATTGACTATTCGGAAATGTTCTCCGGAACCGAAGTGCCGGTGGAGAACCACGGTCTGAAAACCCGCCTCGCCCATCACATCCAACTCCTTCACGAGATCGTCAACCGATCCATCATCTGCCAATCTCCGAACTAACACTATCTAGGAAAGTCTTCGACATGATGACCTACATCGTCAGTCACACCCCCATCAACTGGTCATCGGTCATCTTCAATAACCTGAAGACCATGGTCGAGACAAAGAAAGGTCTCGGCTACGCCCCCCACATAAGCCGGCTCCTTCGTACACATAATCCAAATCTTGGACCGGGTACCCCGACGTACCTATCAAATGTTCTCCATGAGGAAGGGGTGGAGGATAAACTCTCTAAAATAATTATTACATAAGTTATAATTCTGTATCTTGTGTACCCTAAACCGATCCGTGTATCGGTCTCTATTATGCTCTCTTTCATTGAATGATTATTTGAATTTCTAAGCTTGAAAACCGGGTCAAAATCGCATTATTAGAATATTTATCTAAATGACTAACCGGCTAAAAACGCTAACTACCTCGTTGAATAACCGGTCAAAATCGCAAACCTCTTTATCATCGGTTAAATAACCGCTTCGCTTAATAATCGGTTACAAGAACAAACCGTTCCGTCACCGGTTAAATAACCGCATAAAAAGCCCGCTCAAACCTCCCGCCTATCGTTTGCCGCCCAAAGCCTTTTGGAGGGAAAATTCCCGCCCAAACTTGACGTGACAGTTCGCGGCGGTTGAAATTCCAACCCGCGACTATAAATATGGTCCTTAGCCATTTTATTTCATTCTCACGCGAAACGAATTTCTCTCTCTAGCTTTCAAATCTCTCAAAACTCTCAATCCTTCGATCTCTCGTTTTCTTCAACCTAAATTGGGTTGCGAATCTGTGCTTTTCACCCACATCGTCCAGGTCGACTTTGATGAAGTTCAAGCAAATGGATCGGCGGAAGCAAAACGGGTGTTAACCCAAATCTCTGAGTCCGGTCTTGAACATTTCTTGAACGGACCATTCATCCTGTACCAAGAGGCGGTTACCGAGTTCTTCCAAACCGCCGCACTCAGCGACGGAACGATAACCGCAACAGTAGGCGGTAAACTGTTCAATCTCACCATGAAGTCGGTTGCTGAGGTTCTCCATCTGCCAACTGAGGGGAGCGACTTCTCATTGTTTATAGACGAGGATGCATTCCAAGCGGTTTGCCGGGATATTTCGGATACTATGGTGCCAATAACAGTATCCAGTAAGAAAACCTCACTCAAGCCGGAACTCAGACCGCTGTGTGAAATCTTATCTAAGTCGGTTTAGGCACGGGGAGGCAACTATGATAGCCTCACCCGAATGAAGATTGGTATGATTGCCGGTTTAGTCAACGACACTAAAATTAACTAGGCAAAGGTAATTTTCTCCAACCTATGTGAGATGGTGGATCCGACATCCAAACGGTCATGGGGATACGCCGTCCCACTCGGCAAGTTGATGCGTCATTTCAACGCTGACACCGGCCCCGGTGTCTTTCTTCCCCCCAGCAAAATCGTAAAAGCTCACAACTTTATTAGACCGGAGGAGAAACAAGGAAAACCAAAGGTCTCCGGCAATACAAGCGGCCGAAGAAAGACAACAGCTAAAAAGAAGAAGGCTCCGGCTAAAGAAAAATCTGGAAGCAAGGCGGATAAGCAATCGACCGGATCGGCTAATCCGCAGTCCGACACCCTCAACACAGAAAATTCGGCATCCAGCTCTGGCCGAACCGCTTCACACCACACCGGAGAGGATCGGACTGGCAAAGGGAAAGAACCGATGGTCGAAGAACAATTGGCCAGAACTGATAATGTTGATGCCGGTTCGGGCAGACAACAGGAAGAAGATGAAACCGCGGATGAACACATCCGGCAAATGGGTGAGGACCTCGTCAAACAAATCATGAACGAAATCCACGTTCAGGCTCATGCTGCAAGCGACGTCTACTTTCAATGGGCCCTGAACCGGCAGAAAATCTTCTACACCAACATGCTACCGGAACATCCCGCTAACCGGAAATTCGAAAAGCTGGTTGAGATGGAAGCGAAAGTCATCAACCTCACAAAGGATCAGAGCGTCTTTACCGCTCTTCGACGAAGTAGGATGGTCGAACCGTATGCTCGGTTACTGGGGCTCACCGAACACATCCAACTTCGTCAAAGAAAGCATATCCCAGGGACGGCGGACTCTCAATTTGAGCTCTTGGTGTTGGACATGCTAGCGGTCAAAGAACAGGAACTAACCGAGGAGCTGACACGATTGGAAGCGGAACCCGAGCACCAAGAGGCGTCGCACTTCTCCAGATCTCCACCTGAGGATGATGGCGGTCCGAATCCGGCTGAAACCGAGCATGACTCTCCTCAACAGAACCCCATAATCAACGACACCGTCATCGGGACGGGTACACCTCCCGCTGATCAGCACGTATCTCTTTAAACCGATAATGAATCGGTACCGACTGTAATAGAAGATAGAGTAAAGGATCTAATCGAGGAATTTGTCAATGCCGCCATTCTGCGTGACAAAAGAAGATAAAAGAAACCGCGACTAAATCCATCGAGATGATTGAGTCTACAAATAAAGAGTTAGAAACCGCGGTCGGACGGATCACGTCCGTTGAGGACAAATACGGCATGACCGACCTTTTGTTCAGTGACACAACTAACAGAACCAAGGTATTGGAGACCGCAACTAATCAAAAAGGGAGAAATTGTTAGATAAAATTAGATCGGTTAAATAGAAGTTATCAAGAACAAACTTCCTGTGCAGGAACGGTTATAGAATTCAACTAGTCAAATAACTCAACCGGTCAAACAACCCAACCGGCCAAGAACCTAACCGATAAGGAAGACAAGACCGGTCAGATAAGAAGGCCAAAATCGTTGGACATTCGGTTAACCTAAAGCTATGAAAAACCAGAAATCATCCGGTTAACCTAAACAACCGACCAGTGCAAACAGATACTTTGAGTATCTGTTGAAGATGATACCAAAGGGACAGACCTTAGTATTGCCATATTCATACAAGTCTGAGGACAATCTGCAGGCTACAGAAGATCGTTCGACAAGATCTTTCCACTCCGGGATAAATCAGAGGCGCAATCCTCCAAGTGCAGGCAACTGTCCAACCGGAAGTTTCCATATTGAGTAAAAGACAAACCTAGCCGGTTTGACCTATACACTGGAAGTTAGACCGCCAGGTTTGAAATACTTAACCTCTGCTCAACCAATCAGATTCAAAAAGATGAAATGTGAACGTTGGCATATTTCACCTATAAAAGAAGGAGCTGAAGAGGAGTAAATGCAGTTACTAATTACACAAGCTACAAGAGAGAACATTCAAGAGCTGCACCAACCTAAGTTATAAGTGATCCTTATCTCTCTACATTAAAAGAGTTTAGGCGTGTATTTGAAGTGAGATTACAATTTCGGTGAGAATTGTACGAGTGTTTATCGAGCAGAAAATAAGTCTCGATCGGATTGTGTTTGTGTATTCCTTAGTGAATATCATTCTCGCGGTTTCGAGAGGAAGGGGTGACGTAGGAGTTTCATCTCCGAACATCCATAAAAACCTGTCTTGTTATTTACTTTCTGCCGGTCTTACATTCTAACCGACTCCACCTAAACCGACATACTGAGTCTCAAAACTAACCCATCCAATTCCAAACCGACTTTATCCATATCCGGTTCTACTTATCTTGTGTGTGTGATGCTTCAACATGAAACAAACCACTTCCGCACTTGAACTCGGTTCAAGGGTTTGTGACAGTTTGTGTAGTATTGAAACCCGGTGTTAATCTCTAATCTGATTAAACACCAACCGTTGAGTGAAGGCGCTAATCGGCCAGACCCCAGTTCCCCAGCCGCGACCTAGATCCTAACACTAGGAGGCGTCGCACTTCTCCAGATCTCTACCTGAGGATGATGACGGTCCGAATCCGGCTGAAACCGAGCATGTCTCTCCTCAATAGAACCCCATAATCAACGACACCGCCCTCGGGACGGGTACACCTCCCACTGATCAGCACGTATCTCTTCAAATCGATAATGAATCGGTACCGGCTGTAACAGAAGATAAAGTAAAGGATCTAATAGAGGAATTTGTCAATGTCGCCATTCTGCCATGGCAAAAGAAGATAAAAGAAACCGCGACTAAATCCATCGAGATGATTGAGTCTACAAATAAAGAGCTAGAAACCGCGGTCGGACGGATCACGTCTGTTGAGGACAAATACGGCATGACCGACCTTTTGTTCAGTGACACAACTAACAAAACCAAGGTATTGGAGACCGCAACTAAGAAGTTGGAAACCGATATCGCTCTTAACGACCAAAAGATCGGTTTGGCAGAACTAAACCAAATATCAACCGATCAAAGGCTGAATAAGATTGAAGGGGATCTGTCCGGTGCCCAAGCCAGATCCATACTTGAGAAGGTGACAATGCTTGAAGAGAGGCATTCCAAGACCGAAGCCGATTTAAAGGCGGTCACCGAACAACTGGCGGAGATGATAGAGGCAAAGTTAGCAACCGATAAAGCACTTGAGGAGGCAAATGAGCTCGCGGCTCAAAAGATTCAGGATGCCCTGGACGAGCAAGTCCGGCTTCAAAAGGAAACGGTAGAGGCGGATGCGAACCTAGCCGGACATATGCAAACAATAGAAAACATTGCACCAGCCATAGCGGTTCATCAAAATGAAGATGCGGCTCGACTAATCGGCCAACAGTCAGCATACAATGAGTTCGCCGAGGCTCACAAAAGTCCAAAGCGGTTGCTTCCCCATTCGGTCCAGTTACAAGAAAAAGAAAGGATTCTACCAAGAGGGCGGCAATTTCAAAGTTGTTGGAAAACGTTACTGAAGCGGTTTCGCAAGAAGATGACGATCTCGAGGCAGAAACCATACCGCTGACCAAAAGACCGCGAGGTTTTGAAGCGATTCCACTTAGATCGTTTGCTCCACCCGCTTCACCTTTCACCGATACTTCATGCGGTCAAGGATCCTCCTCTAGGCCTGATCCAGCGGTCAAGGGAAAGGCAACTGATAAAATGCTGGTTAAATACATGCCCAAGAAGAAGAAATAGGGGCTTTCTTTAATTATATATTACCTATGTTTACCTTAGTATAATATATATATATCAAGTATTTTTAGAAACCGGCCTACATTTTCATTCTTACATGGTTTTGATTTTTTAAGTAAAATAATCAAAAAGGGAGAAATTGATAAAGATAAAAATTATAAAAATTTTCTCAAAATTTTCGAAATTTTTTTAAGTCATTTTCCAAAAATCCGGCCAAATAAACTTTTAAAACAACCGGCCTACATTTCAATCCTTATATGGTTTTGAATATTTTAAGTAAAATAATCAAAAATGGAGAAATTGTTAGATAAAATTAGATCGGTTAAATAGAACTTAACAAAAACAAACTTCCTGTGCAGGAACGGTTAAAGAATTCAACCGGTCAAATAACTCAACCAGTCAAGCAACCCAACTGGCCAAGAACCTAACCGATCAAGAAGACAAGACCGGTCAGATAAGAAGGACAAAATCGTTGGACATTCGGTTAACCTAAACAACCGACTAGTGCAAACAGATACTTTGAGTATCTGTTGAAGATGATACCAAAGGGACAGACCTTAGTATTGCCATATTCATACAAGTCTTAGGATAATCTACAGGCTGCAGAAGATCGTCCGACAAGATCTTTCAACTCCGGGATAAATCAGAGGTGCAATCTTCCAAGTGCAGGCAACTGTCCAACCGACAGTTGCCATATTGAGTAAAAGACAAACCTAGCCAGTTTGACCTATACACTGGAAGTCTAGACCTCCAGGTCTGAAACACTAAACCTCTTCTCAACCAATCAGATTCAAAGAGATGAAATGTGACCGTTGGCATATTTCACCTATAAAAAAAGGAGCTGAAGAGGAGTAAAAGTAGTTACTAATTACACAAGCTACAAGAGAGAACATTCAAGAGCTGCACCAACCTAAGTTATAAGTGATCCTTATCTCTCTACATTAAAAGAGTTTAAGCGTGTATTTGAAGTGAGATTACAATTTCGGTGAGAATTGTACGAGTGTTTATCGAGCAGAAAATAAGTCTCGATCGGATTGTGTTTGTGTATTCCTTAGTGAATATCCTTCTCGCGGTTTCGAGAGGAAGGGGTGACGTAGGAGTTTCATCTCCGAACATCCATAAAAACCTGTCTTGTTATTTACTTTCTGCCGGTCTTAAATTCTAACCGATTCCACCTAAACCGACTTACTGAGTCCCAAAACCGACTCACCCAACTCCAAACCGACTTTATCCGAATCCGGTTCTACTTATCTTGTGTGTGTGCTGCTTCAACCTGAAACAAACCACTTCCGCACTTGAACTCGGTTCAAGGGTTTGTGACAGTTTATGTAGTATTGAAACCCGGTGTTAATCTCTAATCGGATTAAACACCAACCGTTGAGTGAAGGCGCTAACCGGCTAGACCTAGATCCTAACAAAGAATGAGCCGATATACCTGGGTCCACTTGATTAGTGGACTTCTCTTGTTGAGTTTTCATGAAATCAGAGAATTGGAGAAAGAGTTTGAAGTTGTCTAGATCCACACCACGCACTTCATTATGATTGAGTTTTGAAGTATTCCCTTCAGCCATGGCATGCATGTTTGAAGGGAGAGCCCAATCTAAAGAACTATCCACCTTAAAGACGTTAGAAGCCCTAACTTCATTTGACCCAATTGGACTCCAGTTTCTCACCGTACTGTCTTTTCCATCTCCATGGGTGAGAAATCCTCTCCTACCATTTCCCCCTTTGTTGCCTCTTTGCCAGCCGTCTTCTCCACTTATCTGTGGTTTGAGATGGGGGTGGAGGTGGTAGCAGTAGTCTTTGATATGACCCATTTTGTTATAGTGATCACAGTTGAGGTTCAGATTTGGCCCTTTGCCTCGATTCGAGAGAGTTTCCCGGCCAGAGAAGTAAGCTTGATTATCTCTGGTGTCTTCGAGACCTTTAGAGTTATCCCAATGAGTATCCTCTTCCTCAAGTCTTGAAATTACATCTATGAGCGAGGGAAGCTCCAGAGCGAAAAGAATTTGGGACTTTACATTGTCCCAGCTCGAATCCAATCCAGCCAAAATTTGGTAAATCTTTTTCTGTTCATTTCTTTAGGCTATGGTGACTGAGTCTGTTGTTGGTGGAAGATAAATTTCTAACTCAGCCCACCTTCTAGTTAGTTTTCCGATGAAGTCTGTGATGCTTGATCCTTTCTTTGAAATGCAAGAAATATCTTTTTTCAGTTTAAATATATGAGAGAAATTTTTGGACTTACCATAGAGTTTTTGTGCAGAATCCCATAAGTCTTTGGAAGTTTCGGTATTGATGAAAATGGCAGAAATTGCTGGTTCCATAGAATGAAGGAGCTAAGATATGATTTGACTATCTTGGGTTTCCTATTCTTCTACTTTTTGAATATCTTCTTCTGTGCTTTTGCCTGATTATGAGATTTTTGGTTTTCCGTTGTTGGTATAAGTTTTGTTTTGGTCCTTGACTTTAGAAACAAAGTTACAGATCTTGCCCAGTGAAGATAATTCTTTCCATTTAGGAGGACAAAGGTAATCCTCTGGGTAGGTTGTACTTCGTAATAGTAGTCGCCTCCGGTGGTAATTGCTGGTTCTCTCCAATCCGATGAAGAAAAAAAAAGATTCAGAGAGCCACTTGGGCTTAAAAAAAAGAAGAAATAATATGAGGAGTCTCGAGAGAAAGTCGGATCAACCGCACTCTGATACCATGTTGAAAGAAGAATACAAAAAGATCTTTTTATTATTGTAGTAAAAGATCATATTATTGTATTTACACATAAGAGATTATTAATAGACAATTAAGATTTAGCCGTTAGACACAAACCTTTGAGCTTCCTAACTTGTTGAGCTTATCTATGAGCTTACAACGACTAATAAATATAAACTAATATATTACATATTTTTAACATTTAGCAAAATAAAGGTCAATTATATGTTGAAAACTTAAATAATTTCTTAATATTCTTCCAAATGAAATATATTTGTTGTTTAGCAAACAAAAGTTAGAAAATTGAAAACATAAATCATAAATACGAAAAAAAAAAGTTAAGAAAGTAAATAGAATGAACAAGATGTTAGTGATTTTATTTACTAAAATTATACAAATCAGTAAAAATAACTTAACTATATTTAGTGACTGAATGTCAAGATTTTAATAGGCGATTGAATGATGGATGTGAAACGGTACTGGCATCGACCATAAATACGATGAAAGGTGTCAATGACGGTGGTGAGTGATTTTAGGCAAGGAGGAGGGAAAGATAGAGATTTGGAGTAGAGATTAGTTAAGGGTGGGTGATGATTGGAGGAAGAGGGAGAGATCAAGATTATAGATTTGAAGTAGAGATAGGTTAAGGGTGGGAGATGATTAGAAAAAGAGGGAGGAATAAAGATTAGAGATTTGGAGTAGATAGGTTAAGGGTGAGTGATAATTGGAGAAAAATGGAGGAATAAATATTATAGATTTGGAGTAGAAATAGGTTAAGGTGGGTGACATTTAGAGAAAGATAGAGGAATAAATATTAGAGATTTAAAGTAGTTATATGTTACAAATGAGTGTTAATTATGAGTGACAACTAGAGAAAGAGAGAGGGATAATGATTAGACATTTGAAGTAGAGATAGGTTACATGTGGATTGTGGGTGACGACTGAAAAAGGTGCTTAACCTAATTTAATATCTAACAAAATAAATGATTTTTTTTTTGAAGGTTTTCCATACCGAAAACCTTAATTGAATTTGCTTAAAATTCAATTGAAATCAAATATTGAATATCCCTAACAGAATTCAATGTTATTCACTTACAGTTTTTGAATTTATTAAAATAATCCGGATCTTCTGCTACCAATTTTCATGTTCCCCTGTTGCGGACCAATCAAAAATGTAGGAGCATTATTATATTAATAAATGAATTTGATTTGAAGGGAAGGAAGAGAAAATCCGGAATCCAGATTACATTCTAGGTTTAGCCCAAACGACGTTAACAGAATGTGTAGATAACGTATGGAGTGAAGATTCCTCCCCCAAACTTCCAGGTCAAAAGGAATGAAGATATATTGTTTCGAGCGAAACTTACTTCGCTAAAGTTGACATGTAAAGCGGAATGAAGAGAAGCGGTAAGGAGCGAAGCATACTTCGCCCAGGCACCCCGTTGATAGGAATGAAGAAATGCTTTTAGAGCGAAGCATACTTCGCTTCAATTAATTTTAATACCCTGACGTTCATTTAAAACTTCCAAACATCCATGTAAAGACCGTTTAACTATAATGTGAAAACATTTATTCATGTATGTGAAATACAAAAATTAACAAAAATAAAATATTTTTATAAATTTTAAATTAAAATAAATTTATGAAGAGACGCTTTTCAGTGAAGCATACTCCGTTTCAATTACTTATTATTAAATAATTTTTTTAATGAATAGACTCTTTTCATCGAAGCATACATCTCTTCAATTACTTTAAATACCCTGACGTTCATGTAAAAACCTCATACACACCCATGTAAAGACCGTTTAACTATCATGTAAAAACATTTATTCATGTATGTGAAATCCAAAATTTACAAAAATAATTTTTTTTATATATATAAAATTCAAAATTTTTTTTGAGGAGACGCTTTTCAGTGAAGCATACTTCGCTTCAATTAATTATTATTAAATAATTTTTTTTTTAAAAATTTTTTTATTTACGAAGAGACGATTTTCAGTGAAGCATACTTCACTTCAATTAGTTTATATGTATAGAGAATGGAGCGAAGCAGACTTCTCCCATTCTCCATGTAAGAATGAATGAATAGACTGGTTTCGAGCGAAGACTCATTCGTCCAAGTGCCATGTAAAAAGAAATGAATAGATGCTTTTCGAGCGAAGACTCCTTCGCCCAGGTGCCATGTAAAAAGGAATGAATAAACACTTTTCGAGCGAGGACTCCTTCGCCCAGGTGCCATGTAAAAAGGAATGATTGTGAAGCTAGATTCGTTTAGGAATTTAAAAACTCAACCTTGTGAAGCAAGCTTTGTTAATGTTATAATTTCTGTGAAGTTTAAATTGCTTTATGAAGGATTAAAACATATTTTTCTCGCTACAAATCCCACTCTTCATTTTCATAAGTAATTGTTCATATTCTCTCTCTATCTTTCAACGATCATCTTTCTTTGAACGTTGAAACCCTAGAATTTTCTTCTATTCTACAAGGATTTTCTGTGAAAATGTCAGAAAACTAAGGCAACAATATGCAAGTGGATACTTCCGACTCCCGAGAGATCGTCTTGGTAGTTTGTAAGAGCATAAAAAAATCGCCCCCAATCATGTATCCAACGACAACACCGACGATAAACCGGAGAAGTAGGTTATTTTGATTCATATTGTGTTTATAGTTTTTTTTATCAATATTACACCCGTTTATTCCATTTCTTTCGTAAAATACTAATTTTTGTTTTCTCACTAAAAATAATGCGTTGGAGGTTTTACTTAAATAAATATGAAAGGAAGAGGAAGAGAAATACAAAGACGAAGACGAATACAAAGTCATCGACTGTTGAATCAACTTTACTGTTGTTGTTGAAGCTACTGATATTGCTACAGCTACACCTGTCGATAAAGATTTACCACAACCTCCTCCAAAAGCCAAAACCATAAAAAAAGGAAAGTAGCATTTCTAACAAGATCATCCCCTCATGACCATTTTCACATGATTCCTAAATTGAGCGTAGAACAAAAGGAAGTTGTGAAGGAAATCGGGTTTGGTTCTCTTCTTACATTGGGTGTCTCCAATTACCCTGGTCATTTTTCGAAACACGTAGTTAGATGTTTTAACCTGGAGAAGAGTTCTCTAGTATTGGCCAACGGTGATGAGATCCTTATCAATGAAGACCTAGTCCAGCTCGTGCTGAACCTCCCGAGAGGGCCAATGAACGTAGTTGAGTCCGATGGGGCGGACAAGAATAAGGTCCCTGAGTTTTTTAATTTCTTGAGGGATTAGAAGATGAGATGGAGCAGGGAAGAATCAACTTTAGCTCCTGAAACATCTTCTTTGATACCCAAGATATTAAGTAACATAAGTGCAGACAACGATTTCAAAATCGACTTTGTTGTCTTTGTTGTCTCATGTTTTTTATGTCCAATTCAAAACTCACGAGCCAAGTAAATATTTATTCAAACCTATTATATATCTAATTGTATTTGTGAATACTTACACATGTATTCTATTAATTGAGGTTCAAAATTCTCAAATCCTTAATAGATGTTGATAACATAAAGAACATGAACTGGTGCATCTTCACACTACAACGATTGGTTAAAAGTGTAAGAAGTTGGAAAGAAAAAGATAAAAAAAGATAAAAATCCATATTTTGATGGACCACTAACCTTTTTATTGCTAAATAATTACTTTCTTGTATATGATTTATAGATATGAAATATTCACTAACATGTTTCCCATTCCTTTACTTCAGATTTACTACATAGATGGTGTTTTTGTCAATGTTGTACGTCAGCCTTATGAAAGGTCTTTTCCAATCATCTCTTACTGGGATGACATCACATTGTTAGAGATTACCATGTTAGAAGCTCGCACAGGTGGTTTTGGGCTAGGCAGGGTAAGGGCACGCCTAACAAATAAAGAACCTGAGATTCCAATTAATTTATTGGAATTACATGAAGACGATGAGCAGGTATGTTGAAAGAAGAAATTGACTACATTTGTCTATACTTTCTTGTTTTTGAGACTAATAATGTATGTTTTTTATAATCTACATATGTTAACATCCAAAGTCTTGCAAACTTTTAAAGATACATCACAACAACTTAATTACCTATCAGGCGAGTTGGAGAAACGCAACATCAATCCCAAGCCTATTTTTGAGGCTGGTTTCCTGAACCTAACAGAGTCTGAAGGGTTCATGAAACACTTGAAAGTGAACAATGCTGAGGTTTGTGTAAGTAGGGAAGACCCTCCAAAGGAGGCACTTGGGGACACTTTAGAGAGTGCGGGCTTGAAAATGAATAGTCCCCTGGTTGAATACCTCTGTGAGGATGCAATTAAGCAAAATGAAGATAGTTCATCACCCTCTATTGAACAGAATGATAAGGGTGAACGAAATGAAGAGGGTGAGGAAACCAAAGCTTGCGAAGCTTTAAAGACACTTTAGAGAGTGAGAGCTTGAAAATGAATAGTCCCCTGATTGAATACCCCTATCAGGATGCATATGAGCACAATGAAGATAGTCCGTCACCCTCTGTTGATCGGAATGATAAGGGTGAACGAAATGATGAGGGTGAGGAAACCAAAGCTTACGAAGCTTCTAAAGCTGATGAATCTTCTGAAGATGAAGATGATGGAGGACACGTCAACATTAGAGACTATTCGAAGAGGAAGATCACAAAAATTCCGGTGCACCTTCAATCCCCTTACATGAAAGTTGTTGCGAAGAAGTTGGACCAAAAAATAACCAACAAGGAACAGAGATTGGCCAATTTTGTATTTTGTGAAGACCTTGATGAAAAGTAAGTGAAGCATGCTTTTCTAAATTTGAAATATTAAAGTAGTTATGTTCTAAATGAATCTATTTTGCAGGGAGGTACTATATGAAGGGTCTTCGGGTAATATAACCCGTAAATTATTGCAATCAATGAAAGATAAACACGAAGTTGTGAGCGAAGTGGTGGACGCTTGGGCCATACATTTGCACTTCAAATTCAATAGGTTTGCAAGACATGAAAAATGGATAATTTGTTTTTCAAAATTATCATATGTAAGTGCGTCGCTTGGTTTTGTGCTAAGTTTTGTTCAATGTTCATGACTTTGATACTTTAGAGTTTATTTGTAGATTGGTATGAAGTTTTATTACATCTCATTTTGCATTTGCCTTGAAGAAGACATGAAGAACTTCAAAATAACAAAAGAACACATAAAAAATACTGACCTGGTATGTACATAACAATTCCAAGTAACGAATTTCGTTTATGCTTATATGCAATGATATCAAATAATTCATGTTTGTATTCTTTTTACAGATATTCCTACCGGTCCTCCATGCTGAGCATTTCTTTCTTGTATGTGTCAATATGTCTCTTTCCAAAATCGAAGTAATAGACAACGCCGGACGTCCGCGTGATGTTAAAGTTCTGGACAAGTATACCAATTTGAGTAACCACATTAATAATTTTGGGTCTTTCTTGGAAGAACTAGGCCTAGTAAAACTAGCTATAAAAATTAAAAAATTGAGGAAAATGGCTCCAAAGTTGAATTGGCAAGATAGTTCAAATAAAACCGATTGTGGTATATATTTAATGAGACATATGAAAACATATAGAGGAGATATGAATGAAGTAGTGGGATATTGACATCACTAGCGACAATGTAAGTGTTAAATATATGTTAGTCTATGACAATTTTTTTATATATATTATTATACTTTCTCTTGTTGTTTTAAAGGTCGAAGAAGCTTTGAGTATACCGAGGATCAAATATTTATACAGAGTTCTTATGTCAGACCACAATGTCAATAAGATTAACTTAAAGAAGTCAATTAGATCAATATTTTAGAGAGTTGTATGTATAAATGAATTTTATTTAGTGCACTTTCACGATATGCACTTATAATTTATTTATGTTTATAATAGAAAACTTTCAATGATTATTTTTCACATTCTGCTCTTCTTGTACCCATATTTTTAATCGTTACCGGACAAAGGTATTGAAAAACATATTTTCATGAATGTGAAAATATTTATTCCTTCATGAAGCGATTTTAACTTCACAGAAATTATAACATTAACGAAGCTAGCTTCACAATGTTAGGTTTTTAATTTCATAAAAGAACTTAGCTTCACAAGTTCAGTTTTTAAATTTATAAATGAAGCTAACTTCACAAGTTATGAAGCAATTTTAACTTCACAGAAATTATAACATTAACGAAGCTAGCTTCAAAAGGTTGGGTTTTTAATTTCATAAACGAAGCTAGCTTCACAGGTTTAGTTTTTAAATTCATAAACAATACTAGCTTCACAGGTTCAGTTTTTAAATTCATAAACGAAGCTAACTTCACAAGTACTGTTTTTAACTTCACAAGTCCTTTCATGTAATGCCCCTACCGGAGTTATGTAAAGATGTTAATACATGAATGAAAATTTATTTATTACTTCATCAATAGGCACTACAATTTGATTCATTTCGCCTCTTCAACTCTCTGAAGTAGCTAAAGTCATCATCTATTTAGTCTCTCTCTTTTTGTTTTGACTCTCTCCCTACCAAATCTCTACTGACAAACAGGTTCTTTGACTACCTCATTCATTCTCTTCATTCATTTAGTGTAATATCATCTTAGGAGGCAGATATGGAGCTAGAGATGCCAGTTTTATCGCAACAACAATTGGAGCGATACTTAAGTCTGATCAAAGAGGACCCTATCCCTTTTGGTGTCTATCATGTAGATGAAACTCTACCTCTTATCCGAATAAATGTTCACGACTGACTGATGGCCCACATGCAAAGCAGATGGAATACAGACACTCATTCTTTTGTCATTGGGGACATGCACATATGCTCGTCGATTGAGGACTTTGCTTCATTCCTCAGGTGTGTGAGTCATTCACTCATGGTTTTGTCTATCAATCTTGAACCTCATTTTGCATTCGAAACTTGCTATAACTTCTATGGTTGTACAATGTTTGACGCTATTTTGTTTACCCTTTAACATGGATTTCTCAATATGACACACATAGACAATTACATTTTGGCGTGTGTAGGGAGCTGAAAGGACCATCAGCCACACACAAAGCAAACTAATCATGCTTGTGGTTCTTACTCATTTTTTGTGTGTCCGGCTGAAGGACTACGGCCTTCGGATAGGCTCCTAGAGGTAGTTCCTACACTGATGGGAAATGCCCCATGTTTGTTTGGCCTTGTACTCACTAAGACACTCCTTGGTCTCAACGACTTTGTTCCAGACCCAAATAACTATTTCCGTTGTGGATCACCATTGGTTCTATACCTCTAGTTGTTAGACAAATTGCATTGGTTACCCCGTCCTTCAATTCCTTACCCTTCCTTTGCAAATCTATAGTTGCAAAGGATTGCTGAAATCGGGGTTGAGAATTATATTTCTGATATTCATCTAATTCGGTTCATTGTTCTGTGGTATCTCTTTAATCACATGATGTACGAGATGAGGGGTTCTCCATTCATCATTGTGTTGGGCTTAGAGGGATCTATCACCTACTGTACAACTATTATATATTGACAATTTAACCTATGAAATCTCCTACCTTGGAATGCACTCAATCCTCCTACGGACTTGATACCTATTTCTACTAATCTTTACCTCGAGTATGCATCAATGATGGAGCTTTCTATTACAGTTCAATTCCCCCATCGATGGATCAATGCTGTGAACGAAGCAGTTCAACTATACATTCCACCCGTCGTCAACAAGAAGTCGTAGCGATGGCATGACCAAATGATGAGTCAAGCTCTAATGTATCAGATTAGGGCTTAATTTATTTATGTACAGCTTCTAGATTGTGAACTACTGTTTGGTTGCTTAATCTGTATAATTTATCTACACAGATTATGAAATGTTTTTGTATTTTTTTGTACTCAAATGAAAATCAATTGTTGTGAAGTTATAATTTGAATCATTGTCGTTATGAATGATTGCAATATGGATGTTATTTTCATTTAAAACTATAATGTAAAACCCCCTAATGCATTCATGTGAAACCCCTAATCCATTCTTGTAAAAACATAGAATGAAGCTTTCTTTGCTTGATAGTTACCATTTATAATGATTCAAGCGAACGAAACTAGATTCGTTTGTTTGTTAGTTTATTACAGTGAGCCATCGTTAGAGAACGAAGCATGCTTCACTTGTTAATTATAGTTTATTTAAATTAATTTTTATTCATAACACGTTCATGTAAAACCCTAAACTCACTCATGTAAAACCCTAAACTCACTCATGTAAAACCCTAGATACACTAATGTCAAATCACTAATGATTTAATGTAAAAACATTAAAGGGTTCATGTAAGCACAATTCTTACAAAGAACGAAGACTGCTTCACTTGTTAGTTACGGTTTACAATGATTCTAGGGAACGAAGCTTGCTTCACTTGTTAGTTAGTTTATTAAAAAGAACTTTCTCTAGAGAACGAAGCTTGATTCGCTTGTTAAAATTAGTTTACAAGGCTTATAGGGAATGAAGCATGCTTCGCTTGTTAGTTAGTTTATTAAAGAGAACTTTCTCTAGAGAACGAAGCTTGATTCGCTTGTTAAAAATATCCCATCAATGGTCAATCCGCATTAATGAAGTAAGCTATTGAATATGCACTAGCCGACTTGTGAAACGCCAAAATTTGTCTTGTCCCTTCAGCTGACATGTGTACGGTAGTCTCTATATACGGATATACAGTGATTAAAGAGAAATACATTTTTATATTATAAATAAAAGTGTGGGAAATAGTGAAATGTGATTAAGATTATGGGTAGACGTGCGATCAAATGTGGAAAATAGTGAATTGTGAGTTAGATCAAATAATCATTATGAATAATATAATGATGAGGATGTGAAATGTCACATTAATACTTAGCAATTAAATAAATAAATATATATATTCCTTCCTTTTTATTCATTATTTTATAATTGAAATAATTAAATCTTAATTTAAATCAAATGAATATTTTCAAATTAACACACAATCCTTCGTAAATTATTATAAAATCACAATTATTATAATTATTATCAGATTTGATGAACTACATTCCATTACAACGTTTGATAAACAATTCTACATTATAACAATATTCATCTACATTACAATGTTTGATAAACACAGTTGTACATTATAACAATATTCATCTGCAACTCCATTGAAGTAACCACAACGGATCTCCCACAGCTAATGAATCCCACCTGTTGAGACATTTCATACTTGAGATATTTTCCACCACAGGGAATCTCCTACAGTTGGCTCTTCCCACCAGCGGTGGACATGAATGATCTTCATTTGGTCGGTAGTTTGTACTTCAGGTATAAATATTTTGTAGTCACTAAAGATGTTTTCCACCATAACTGGACTCTCTTCATCTTCATTGAAGACGTTTTCCACCATAGAGAATCTCCCAAAGAGTAGATCTGAACAAAAGATCTTAAAGAACCACACACTCACAATGCTCATGCTCATGAATTTCATTTGGACGGATAGGAGATTTCAAAGCCCCTCCTTTATAGAAAAGATTTATTTATCGAGTGAATCAGATTGGTTCAATAGTCACTTCCGTGATGAAATATCACATTAGAGGACGAGTCTACAGTCCTTATGACTCATCATATATAATTTCTTTTTTTTCATGAAAAAGAAAAAAGTAAAAACATTCATGAACAAACAAACAAATGCTAGATATAATATAATTATTGAGGCGCTAAAACATTTTTGTCATGTCAATTCACCTCTCATGTATTTCAATTCGTAGGACGGTCGCAGTCTGTATACGGCCTGAAATTACAACTACTACCATCAACTTAATTGTCAATCTAAATTATTAAAGTATATAAAATATTTCCTAAGCGAAGCATGCTTCAAATAATCCAACTATAACAAGCGAAGCTTGCTTCACCTATTCAAGGTTTTCTTATTTTTAAAATATTGAAGTATATAAAATATTTCCTGAGCGAAGCATACTTCAAATGATCCAACAGTAACAAGCGAAGCTTGCTTCACCTATTTGAGGTTTTCTTATTTTTAAAATATTGAAGTATATAAAATATTTCCCGAGCAAAGCATGATTCAAATGATCCAGTGGTAACAAGCGAAGCTTTCTTTACCTATTCGAGGTTCTTATATTTCACTCGATACAGAAGCGAATCATGCTTCATTGAAAACTGTCTTTCCATAATTTTTACATTGTGCCTGGACGAAAAATGTTTCGCTCTATACAGAAGCGAAGCATGCTTCACGGAAACTGACTTTCCATAATTTTAACATTGCGCCTGAACGAAGAATGTTTCGCTCCATACATTATCTCTACTTTCCGTTAACAGTGTTTATGACTTTACATAGGAAAACGTAGATGTAAAAATTAATACTTCATTTCTGGTTGACATGAACTGATCAATAGGTTTTCATTAATTTAGTCATTATTTTACATCAACCTCTCATGCATACATTCTACTTTGTTTATGGTTTGAAATCAAATTTACATACAAATACATTTCAGCTTTCACATGAGACTCAAATTCGATAGTTGAGATGACAAAAGAATAGTGAACGGAGTATCGGCGTCCATGCTGAAATTTTTTCGTCCCATTGTTGAGGAGTTGAGAATTGATTAGTTGTTATTGTTGGCATTGCATTTGATGGCTGGAACGGTATAACAATTTAATGGTTGTTAATAAATGAAGAGTAATAACCCAATTATTATTAAAGTAGTTAAGCGAGAAAATTCAAACCAGATTTATTGGTGATTCGCTTGTTTTTCTTGTTGATTTTCTTTTTCTTAAATTCTTCTCTAGTCCACATTTCCTTCTCTTACCTGACTTTGTTGTCTTCTTAGTTTTGATTCCTTTTGCTCGAACATGGTCACCCTCGGCAGAACCTGATATAACTGGTAGAGTTTGCGTATTTATATCCTCTTGTGATTTTTTATCCACAAACTTACACTGGCTAAGCATAATTTCTTTCACATGCCTATACGTGTCATCTCTTTCTACTGCCTTTGTAAATAAATGCATGGAAAAGCCACACAAATCTCTGTATCTTATGTTTTAAAGCTCACTCGGATCAACATTACTGTTGTCCACCAGTGGATCAGTTCCAAAATATCCATGTTTTGATGTTCTTGTCTACCTCTTTAATATCAACGCAGGAGGAATCTTCAACACGTCAATCGTTGTGAAAATCTTTAGAATGTGAGCACACAAAATCCCTCCAAATTCAAATTTACAGCATCTACACTCGATATTATCATCATTCTTATGAACTGTTACTGTATTAGAGTATCTTCTAGTGTGGGGGTTACTTTATATTTTATGTGTGTGTCGACATCCTCTAACATTTTTACACCACAATCATGCGACATAAACCATTGTTGTTCAAAACAATTAAATACCTCTAGAGTGTAAACATTGAATGCATCATTTAAGATCAAAACTGAATAGTTCAGACTTGGTTTGCTGGTAATTGATTTGAAATCAGCCTTCAACACATCATATCTTCTTTCGTCAATTAGTCTTTAAAAGTGTTTGAAAATTTCTAAGAACTTGTGTTTATAGGAGCAATACCTTTTCAACACACTATTCATGCTCTCACTTCTCTGTGTTGTCGTCATATCAGTACAAAACATATATCGTCCATACACTAATGCCCACTTTTGCCTATTGCAAAACATACGTTTCAACTAGTCGTTGTTTTCAAGCCCGTAGTTTGTCAACATTTGATTCCAGGCTTCAAGAAACTCTACCTCTTCATCAAAATCATATATACATAAAGAAAAATCCTTCGAAAATTTTCTGAAATTATAAAACACGGAGCTTAGATGTATGGCTGCATTTTGAAATATGTGCCAAATACAGAGTGATGATTTGTTTCGGGCCATGTAGACGCTAAGGCCTTAGCCATGGTCGCGTCTTGATCTGTAAAATGGTTTTAGGTTTTTTCCCATGGACAGCTGTGGTGAAAGTCTCAAACAACTATTCAAAAGTCATAGCAGTTTCATCGTATAATAGAGCTGCACCAAAAATAATAGATTGTTTGTGATGATTCACACCTACAAAAAGCGCAACTAGATGACCTTCCTTATTCTTCTTGTAGGTCATGTCGAAACTAATAACGTCTCCGAAGTATGAATAATCAGATCGCATGTTAGAATCATACCAAAAAATATTCTTTATCAAATCTTCCACAGCAAGTTGAAAAACATTATAAAAACCTAGATCATTCGATTGCTTTTTCTGCAAATACTCTAATACACCCCTTGTATCCCCAAAATTACAGTCTCTGGTTCTTTTCGTTCGCAAGTAATTTTTTTAATCATCAGGAAGAAAACCAAGATTTTCCCTGCCACCGATTTGTTTGGCCATTAGAGCATGGGATGCCTTTGGAGGTATTCCCACATGAGTTGCAATCTCAATATGTAAGCCTACAGCTGCAGAAATATTCCTATGGCATCTATACAAGTGAGTTTTCTTTGGACTTACAATATGATGACAATGCTCACTAATAAAAGTTACCACTTCAAACTTTCCATTTGCTGCCCTTTTTATCTTCAATTTTGCTTCACAACTGAACCTCGTCAAAGAACGGCTACGTTTCACATAAAAATACCGTTTATCTTTTCCCCGTTCACCCTGTGCGCTACAACAAAAAACTCTATCCTGTAAAAATCTATCTTTGTCAACATGTTTTGAACTGCGCCTTATACTAAACCCTATTATTTTAGCGTATGCAAAATAGAATTCGTAGGCATCTTATTCACTCTCAAATTCCCAACCTAAATGTGGAATCAAGTTGGCTACGATGTCCTCCAAAGGTTGGCCATTTTCATCGAAATTCAATTGACGCCGACAACTCGCAGATTCGCTGGTCAATTATAGAACATGGAGAAAATAAATATTTATCTCAACAAAATATCTATATAGATGCTTGTAAAATGAATGAAATATAAGTGAAGAGCGCTTCACTTCACTAGTATTTACAGCAATCCTATAAGTGTTATAAGTGATGAGCGCTTCACTTCACTAGTATTTAAAACAATCATATAAGTGTTATAAGTGAAGAGCACTTCACTTCACTAGTATTTACAGCAATCCTATAATTGTTATAAGTGAAGAGCGCTTCACTTCACTAGTATTTACAACAATCCTATAAGTGTTGTAAGTGAAGAGCGCTTCACTTCACTAGTATTTACAACAATCTTATAAGTGTTATAAACGAAGATCGCTTCACTTCACTAGTATTTACAGCAATCCTATAAGTGATATAAGTGAAGAGCGCTTCACTTCACTATTATTTACAATAATTCTATATGTGAAGAGCGCTTCACTTCACTAGTATTTAAATCAATCATATATGTGAAGAACGCTTCACTTCACTAGTATTTACATCAGTCCTATAAGTGAAGAGCGCTTCACTTCACTAGTATTTACAACAATCATATAAGTAAAGAGCGCTTCACTTCAATATGAATAGAAACATCTTATAGTATTAAAGAAAATAAATACAAAAATATACCTTAAATCATGATTATTATTCTCGTTCATATGGATTCTTTCCTGAAAGTTAACAAGAACAGAACATTTCAAGTAAAGTATTCAAAACACAAACAAAACGTTAGGAAGAAAACTTGAGAAGAAGATGACATTGAAAAACGTACCATTGTCACTCCCAGATTATAATTTAGGGAAATGGATTATTACACCTATTAATCGTGAAGTTATATTTCCGGCGAAGAAAAGTCGAAATACTGCTTCACCGGAGAGAGAGAAAATCATACAAAACTAGCAAGCATGGCTGCATGACAGCATTAAATGAAAATAGGTGTTAGGTAGGGTGAGGTGACTTGATAAAAATAATTTTGGATTTCAATAATTAAATGAATAACATAATTATAAATTAATATTAATCAATGTCATGCGCTTGATCAAATAGCGAAGATTGCTTCACTATATTTGATAATTGAAAAATATGTATAGCGCTTCACATTTAATAGAGAATTGTAAATACTTTAGGTGCGCTGGCTGCATAGATTTCTATGTATTAATCAAATTTATACTTCACTTTACATCACATGATTCTTTCATGTTCAAAGATTTCATATTTGGTAACTTTCATATTAAAAACTCATTCCATTGTTCATATATTAAATGAATATTGTTTAAAACTACAATACTAAGAACCAAAAAATGAAATATGAAATCACAAGTACAGAAAAAAATTCCATTAGGAATGCAAATATTCAGTATTGTCAATAAAACAAGTCTAAGTAAACAAAGGCTGCAAATCACAAGCAACAATAGATTCAAGCAATCTTGTGTGAGGAACACCATATTTATCCAAATATGTTGACAAAGGATCCACTGCCTCAAATATCCAAATGACTTCATTAACATCGTGCCTCATCTCATCGTATACTACTATAGTTTTGTTGTCCTTGGGCTCAACAAATGGATTCTCTATTTCTTTAGTGGTACATTCTCCAATAATTACAAACCCTATCAGATCCTATTTGTAATCCATGATGAAATCCCCTGCAAAAATAAAAGTGTAACTGTCAAATAGTTTCGGCAGCTGAAAAACAAACAAAACATTTTTAGTTATCATGGAGAATAATTAAGATATAGAGGAGGAATCAGATCAGACTTACATTGTTCAAATACCATATTCTTCTAGCTCTTGGACCGCCCACAGCCCCATGATTATCTTGCTGCACCTCATACAGTTCCTCATCAATGTAATATTTTGATCTCATTGATGATTTTATCCCTGTACAAAAGCAATTGGTATTTAGTTTCATATATGTCAAAATGAATATTGCGTTAAGAATTAAGGCTAAAAGAGTCTCACAATCAATTGTAAGGACCCATCTCCCGTTCAATATTGCCTTCAATACTTTGATAGTTCGACCACATCCACCATTAGTATCGGTGGAAGCTATGACGTGAGTTACATTGTCTCTCCACCTCATTGACACCGTGGCACCATAGGTGTCAGCATATTGTACCATCAACAGTTGTGTAAAAAAAATAATATTATCTCAAACAAACATGGTCATTACAATGAAAACTTACACAATATGAACAAAATGGATACATGTCAAGAATAGTACTATATCTTCACTTGTTAATTAATTTGAGCATAAAATCTAGTCTTTGTGAACAGTGTTTTAGACGATTGCGTTGTTAGTTGCCTGCACATGAAAAAAAGCTTTGATAATATCAAAATACTAGGGTTTCGTGGAAATAATATATATAACCCTAATCCTATGTATGTTTTCCTAAATACGAAGGATTTTAATTTAACGTGACATTTTCAGAATAGGGTTTCCTAAATATGAACGAGATAACAACCTCATTATGGGTACATAATCCTAGGGTTTAGTGGTTTCATAAATATAAAGAAAAGTTTACTATTTTAGTGTACATACCATTGTCGACACGTCAAGATCTCCTGGTCTGGTAGACGGGGAGTCGAATGCGTATCGCCGTGAAAGGAGGCAGAATCTTGAAGACAGAGAGATGAATCGGGCGGAAGTGTTTATAAATTAATCATATTAGAGTTAATATATATTAATGCTGTTAATACAAGCGAAGTATGCTTCACTTAAAAGCGTCTCTTCATAATTTTTTAATTTTTTTATTACTTTTTAATTAATTTATTTCACATACAAGAATGAATAAATGTTATTACATGACAGTTAAAAGGTATTTAAATGGATGTGCTGTTGGTTTTACATAAATGTATAGGAATATAACTAATTGAAATGAAGTACGCTTCGCTCGAAAAGCATCGATTCATTACATTTTACATGACACCTAGGCGAAGAAGTCTTCGCTCGAAAAGCATCTATTCATTCCTTTTTACATGGCACTTGGGCAAAGGAGTCTTCGCTCGAAAATATTCTATTCATTACATTTTACATGGCACCTGGGCGAAGGAAGGTTCACTCGAAACCAGTATATTAATTCTTTCTTACATGGCGCCTGGGCGAAGTATGCGTCGCTCGATTCTCTAGACATATAAACTAATTGAAGCAAAGTATGCTTCACTGCAAAGCGTTTCTTCGTAAATAAAATTAATTTTTTATATATAAAAATAAGTAATTGAAGTGAAGTATGATTCACTGAAAAGCGTCTCTTCATAAATTTTCTTATTTTTAATATAAAAATATTTTATTTTTGTTAATTTTTGTATTTACATACAGTAAATGTTTTTACATGATATGTAAACGTTCTTTTCATGGGTGTGTTAGGGGGTTTTACATGAACGTTAGGGTATGTCAGGGTATTAAAATTAATTGAAGCGAAGTATGCTTCACTCTAAAAGCATTTCTTCATTCCTATCAACGGGGTGCCTGAGCGAAGTATTCTTCGCTCCTTACCGCTTCTCTTCATTCCGATTTACATGTCGACTTGAGCGAAGTGAGTTTCGCTCGAAATAATATATCTTCATTCCTTTTGACCTGGAAGCTGGGGGGAAGGAAGCTTCTCTCCATAGGTTATCTACACATTCCGTTAA
>NW_025918988.1:0-22010 GCF_907164915.1 Impatiens glandulifera
TGTTTGATTGATCTTCAATTAATATGTAGGATAAAGATGGTAGTTGTACTGCTAATCTTAAGCCAAGGAATATGCGTGGTGTCAAATCATTTGGAATGCTAATGGCATGCATCTGATGCCTCGCATGAAACTGTTGAGCTTCTCGAGCCTCCGGAGGGTTATCTCCTGTGAAAGGATATGGTTTGGTTCGTCTGATGAGAAGGAAAACCTTCCTGAGGTCGTCACAGCAAACCAGGTACAACTTCTATCTTCATATTCAAATTTGGCTACCGTTGTAAATAAACGAGTTCAGAATGTTCTCAAATTTTGGATGTGATTGGTTGTTTTGGTTTCATTGGAACACTAGGACTGGATTGGAATAATTTTGGACGAGACATTCTAGGAATTGGAGACTTAAGTTTTTTTTGCTGTGGTGGAAGGGGAATTAAATCGTCTAAATGGCTTCTGTTTTCAATATTTTGTAAACGACGATTTTTTTTTAATGTGTAAGCAAATCATTTCAGAAGAATAACTCTGAAATAAATTTCTTTTTTCAAAATAAAAAGAATGGTTTCAACTGTATTTCCCTTAAAAACACTAGGAACTACTCAATTCACTTTCCTAATAGCTTCCATCTTATATCCATTGAGCTTGAAAGGTCTAGCCTTAGAATTCCTAATAACTATCGAGTTTGAAAGGTCTAGCCTTTGCCTTATACATGCTTTATATACAATGATCCTGTTGGAATTTCTGACAGACAAAGATAAGGGGTTACAGATATTGAAATATTGGAGCCTGTTTGACATGTTTTTTTTTTTTATATATAAATCGATTTTGAAGAAAAAATCTTGTTAGATGAAAAAGTGGATTATTTAGGGTTTTTGGATTAAAGCTAATATCTTTTGCATTCAATATTTAAATGTTATAAAGTAAAATTAGGGTATTTCAATATTTTAGTTGATGATTTTAACTGACATATCGGTTATTTGGATTAAATCTAAGTCCTTGTTTGATGTGAGTTATTTGAGGATAATATCAAATAACTCACTATCCAATTAACATCTACTCATCAAGCATATCATTAAAATCATCAACTAAAACACTTCTATATTTAAAAAAAAAAAAAATACTTTTTTATTATAAATATACCTTTAATATTGTTTTACCCACATAACATGATTTTCATTAACGTATATCAAACAAGACCCAAATAACCCTTCAAGGCTTTGGTCAATGCTTTATAACCAAGTAAACCATGTTCCTGGAACTAAATTCAAATCAAGACTACAAACTGTCAATAAATTTTTAATTATGTGTAACTATGTTGTTTTTCAAAGTGTGATCTCATCTTAATCCACGTCAGACATGAAAAAAAATGTTTACAAATTGGGCCACATGTGCTCATGCTTTTTATTCATATATGGGTTCCCATTTTGTATTTGTACTGTCCGCTTGCATGAGTTTTAGTCGTTTATTTGAACTGTTCAATGTAAGATATGAGTTAAAAACCAACAAAACATTGCAGGTTCATAAGAAAAAGATATGGGAGCAAGTTCAGCCTCATCTTAAGACAGATTCATCGAGCATTGCCATGCTTGGGGAGCATTCAATGCGAACATCAACTGGGGTTGTGGTTTGCAAATCTTTGAAAAACGCTAATATATCATGAACCTTATTATATGATTCTCTATGAAGCACTATTTATGTCATGTGGGTGCACAATCATTTTTCATTTCCCAATAGTAAGAGCTTGACCAATTCATTTGCCTCTATTTTTTTGTTTAATTATCAGATCTTATTGCAATTGGAACACATTCATGGATAAAGTAACTTTTATTTTCTTTTGTGACATGGGAATAATTGTGGGCTAGGTTCATGGGTAATTATTAGGGTCCTTCAGAGTGTTATTCAGAGTGTTATCACTGTCTCTACCAAATATCTTTTCATTCCTTTTTCAGTGGTAATTTTGTTGTGTTTTTTTAGCAAAAGAAAACAAACTTGGTGTTAGAATTGCTTAAAATGCTGGTCTATTTTGTATTCCACTTTTGCTTTTCATTTTGTTGCAAATTTTCACTCTAGTAACATCAATTGCCAAATGCTTTAATTTTTTCTATCATGGCTTTTCTTTTTTCTTTTTACTTTTTTTGGTTAAATTCAATTTGAACTCAAATTCAGGTTAAAATTTCGATATAACTCTTAATTACGATTATAAATGAATTTTATTATTTTTTTATACAAATTCTTAAACTACTTCAATTTTTCTTATTTTAAATATATGATCTTAGGATTTTAAAAGTTTATAAATTATTTTGATTTTACACTTTTAGATGATTTTATGGAGAATAAATTAAATTTATATTTAAATATTTAAAATATAATATTATTTAATCAAATAAATAAACTTAGTTAATTGATTTTGTAATTATAATTTATTTTAATATAAAATTTATTTATTATTGTGTTTTAAATTAATTTTATATTTAATTATATATAATAATAATATATAACTAATATTATTTGAAATAAAATATTACAATTTAAATAAACTATTGATGGTAACAATTTAAAAATGTTAAAATGATTTGAAGTAAATTTTCAATAAGAATTTACCTCTTGATTCCCCTTTCTTCACAAAACTAGTTGAACTATTTGGAGTAAATTCTTCCCCTCTATCGGTACAAAGGTAAGTCGTTGGTAATCCACTCTCATTTTCAACCATTAGCTTAAAGTTCTTAAATTTATCAAACAAATCAGATTTTTCATATATAAAATATACTCATATTTTTGTTCTATAATCATTAATAAAAGTTGATATGTACATTTTCCCTCCATTAGAGACTAGAGTAATAGAAAGCACAAAGGCACAAAGGTTTTAGTGAATTAATTGTAGTTTCCTTGTGACTATCCAGTTACTTTTCTTTGACTACTTCTTCCTATGTTACTTCTAATCTGGCAGTGTGTAGGTGTCTTTAGGAATGGTGATTAAGGGTAGTCCTTCTACCACCTTTAAGAATAAATCTTTTGTAGACTTTGATAATTAAGATGTCCCATTCTATAGAGATTCTTCATCATAAATAGCTTGAAAACATGTAGTTGTAGAGACTGTTTTTTTATTCTTTTGGCTTTCTCTTCGAGTGTCATTTTCTCATCATTGATCTTAAAGAGTTTATTTAATCTCATCTTTGTGGTCATTATTAATCCCTTTTCTCGGATGATAGATTTTACATTCATCGTCTAGCACAAGAAGCGCTATACATTTCTGTTGTAGCTGATTCATACTTAAAAAAATATTTTCAATCAATTGTTTAATATAATCCACTTTAATTTGGATGCTTCATTTTCCTAATACAGCAATTTTCATGTCATTTCCCATTTTAATAGAGTGATTGAACTTGGTATCCAAGTGTGTGAACGAACCAATGTAGTTCTCCACACATGTGATTTGAGTAGCCTGAGTCTAGAAACCATTCATTACTCTTGCTCTGTCTGTACTTTTAGTGGAGTTGTTGTTGTAATCTCCAATTCAACATTAGCCATAAGTACTTCTTCTTCATCATATGCAGCATAATTGGCTTTGTCCCACTTAGGATATTCAATCTGAAAATGTCCCAACTTCTTGCATTGAAGCATTCAATACGTGACTTGTCAAATTTCCTTTCTCTTGTGCCTCTTCCTCTCTTCCTCTGCCTCTTCCTCTTCCATTAACAGAAACAAACATTTTTATCCATTGCTTCTCATCTGTTTTGCTACATCTTTAACCCACACGAAATACTCCTTGATTGTTTTACTCTTCTTCATCTCTAGGATTTCAAATTCGCGTCTTAGAATGTTGAGCAGAGATCTCTTGACCCTCTCGTTGCTCCCAAATTTGCTTTTTAAAGACTCCCAAACAATCTTAGTTGAATTGCGGTCTAAGATTTGTTCAAAAATAACTCTGTCTTTTGCTAGGTAGATGAAGTATTTCACTTTGCAATCATTGATCTTTAGTTCTTCAATTTGAGTTTCTCTTAGACAGTCCGCCTCTGCGTTTTCTTCAACATTTTTCTCAATTAGATGCAACATCCCCTTTGTCTTAAACAAATTTTCCATTAATTCATTCAAGTGGTCATAGTTCTGACTAGTGAAGGTGGGTAACCTTGCGAGGATGTTGTCCTTCTATCCATCCTTGTGAATCGAATGCGTCTTAATTCGCCCCTTTCGATTATAAATTAAACACTCGATTAATTATGATAGTTGGTGTGGCTCTGATATCAATTGTAAAAATAGTAATCAAAAGTCTTTTCAAACTCATTATAATATTTATAAAATGATATCCTCTCTTTTAGCCTAACAACAATAAGAGGTGGATAATATCCCCTCTTTTAGCCTAGCGGCAATAAGAAGTGGATAATATCCTTAAGTTCCTGGGTTTGAGCTCGCCTGGTTAAGTGTGTTTGTGGGCTACATTTGCTCCATTTTTTCCCCAAAAATATTAATAAAAAGTAGGTCTTAAATAGTACAGCAAATAACTATTGTCCTACAAAATAGTAAACACTAACTAATAAAGATACTATTAAATACTAACTCACTCTACTGAATAAATTGTCAAACACTAACTCACTACTTAGAATAAGTCAAGAGTAATATAACTTAGTCTAACCAACTAATTAAAAACACATGTTCTAAACATGTGCACTTGAAACTAAGTAATCAGTGTAAATTGTTAAACTGAAAAGTAAGTATCTATTAATTCAACAACAATGGCTATAAATAGCCTTACATAAATACAAAGGAAACAGTTTAAAACAAACTAAAAACTAGGAAACAGACTCCACTACATGCTACCTCAACCCCATGACTCTAATACATAATCTCATAAAGAACTTGACACGTATTGACGGTTACAAAACAACCAATGACTTATTCAAACTCCAACATACCCTCCCTTAAGCTAATTCCTCTGAATTTATCTTACTTCAAACAAGCTAACTATTTCAAGCAATCCACACAGTTTCTCGAATTGTTCCAGCTTCAATGGTTTGGTAAAGATGTCTGCGACTTGATTCTATGTTACACAATATTCTAGCTTGACACTTTCTTCATTCACCAACTTTCTTAGATAATGAAATCTTACTTCGATGTGCTTGCTTTTCCGTGAAGAACTGGATGCTTTGACAATTGTATGGTGGACTTGTTGTCACACTTAATCACAGTTGTTGATTCTTCCTCAACTCCGATCTTCTCTAAAATTATTCTAAGTCAAACGCATTGACAAGCACAGAACGCAGCTGCTATGTATTCTGCCTCAATGGTAGAAAGTGCAACAAACGCGCCAGCGTAGTCACTATCTGTGAAAGCCAATAGCCTTGGACTGTTGCTCTTGCTTCTCCTATAGAAAATACCAAGTTCAATCGTACATTTCAAGTATCGTAGAATCCTTTTTGCAGTAAACCAATGTGACATCCTTGGACTTGCCATGAATCAACTTATGATGCACACTCCATACATCAAATCGGGTATGGTCATTGTTAAATATATGAGGCTTCCAACCAATTGTTTGAACATGGTTTTATCTACATTCTCTCCATTTTCATGTTTTGTGAGTTTCATTTCCGGCCTGATAGGATTTATAACTGTGTTGATTTCCTCCATTCCAAATCTTGTTAAAGTCTCGCAAGCATATCGTCTTTGGCAGATAAATATTCTTACATCACTCTATTTCACTTCAATCCCAAGAAAATGCTTCATTATTCCTAAATTTGACATCTCGAATTCTAGTGTCATCAACATTTTAAACTCTTCACACATGGTCTTATCATTCCCGGTAAATATTAAATCATCAACATATAGGCTAACAATGAGAATATTACCTCCTTTATTTTAGTAAATAAAGTGTGTTCGCTTGGACATCTTTCAAACTCCTCCTCTTTCAAAATGATTTAAAAACATCATTGGTAAAATTGTTAGTTTAAATCAATCTGCATCCATTCCCGGTCGAACTATCTCTCATAATATTATGCTCATGCAGAACCTCCTCAAAGGTTATGGGAAAAAAAAATATCCCCGAAAGTGACTTTTAAAATTGATATAAAAAAAGTCTTTGATTCTGTTAGATGAAAAGTCATTCAGGACTCTATGGTCGTATCTGGTTTTCCTATAACTTTTATAGAATGAATCATTCAATGCGTTTTTACCTCTCGTTTTGTGATTAGTGTCAATGGGATCCACGGAGGCTACTTCAATGGTGAAAACAACGTGAGACGGGGGTCCCCTATCATCTTACCTTTTTGTCATCATCATGGAGATCTTTGAGAGCGTCTTTACGACGTTCTGAAAGAATCGATCATACATCTTTCACCCATTCTATGAGAAGGAGAGATTACCCATTCAACGAGAACGAGATTTTAACATTCTATGGAGGAGTAGAAGAAGAAACGAAGGAAAACATCTACAACATCATGGGCATCGCAGAAGGAAGCTTCCTGGTCAGATACTTAGAAATACCATTTACGACAAAACATATCCAAATCTTTCACTACAGATCACTAATTGAGAAAGTGAAGAGCTCAATTTCCGGTTTAGCAGTAAAGAAACTTACTTACGTGGGAAGAATTGAGCTAGTCAAAAGCGTGGTAATGGAAATCATCAGTTACTGGTCATAACAACTCGTGCTCACAAAGAAGATAATGAAATAACTTCATGTGTTAATGAGAAACTTTATTTGAGGAAGCATCAGGAGAGGCAGAAAGAAAGTTAAGTGGACTGCACTTTGCAAACCAAAGGAAGAAGGCAACATAGGGCTCAAAAACTGTGTTGAATGAAATAAAGCGTTGACGTATAAGCACCTATGGGCCATCGAGAGCAAACATGAGTCACTCTAAATCAAGTGGTTCACACCCGGTTATGAAACACGAAGCAAGCGTTTGGACGAGCAAAATAAGTGAAGGTATGGGATGGTCGTTAAAAAAATCTTCCAACTAAGAAACAATATTGTAGGACTATTTGATATTAGTTGGGGACACGGCAGAAACACATTGTTTTGGCATAACCTGTGATATGAAGACCAACTACTAATTCTTAAAGAGGAATTCAGAAACATGTGGATCAAACGAGACTGCATAACTGCCAAGGTCAAAGATATTAAAGACATGCTATGGAATTCACTCATTAGACGAATACCAGAGGGGAAGCGCATTCTCGAACATATAAACAATATCCAATTCAACGAAAGAACAAACGTTCACCGATGGAAAGTCGAGGAAATCGGGAAGATGATATCAAGCAAAGTGTACAACACCATCCAGGAGAAGGAGCAAACTATAAATTGTGTTAAACTGGTTTGGTCATCAAAGGTTATCCCGAGACACCAATTTATCATATGGCTTTCATTTCAGGAAAGGCTAAACACAAGAGATCGCATTAGGAAGTATATAGAGATCCCGAATACGAGTTGTCTGTTGTATGAATGGAATGAAGAAATAGTTGATCATCTTTTTGGGAACTGTTCATTTACCTCGGAGCTTTGGGAAAATTTTGCAAAAAATATGGAGATGATCAGGTTCCCAAGAGACAGGAAAGAGATTAAGGAAGTGGCTGTGAAGAAAGTAAAAGACACAAAATTTAAATTAAAGATATTCAAATGCGGATTCGGCTCAACAATTGACAATATCTAGTAGGAGAGAAACACAAGGGCCTTCTCGAGGAATCAAAGAAGCTTAGAGCAGACCTGGGATGATATCGTAACTAATTGTAGCGCGAATATCCAAACGTAGAGAAGAACCCCGAAGAACGAACATGATTTGAGCCTCTACGGAAATTGAAAGGTATCATATAAGGAATTCACCAAAAACGTTGATATTTTAGCGAGATAAACATTGTTTGAACTTGTTTGTAATTTTGTAGTTTGTAATTTCGATGTTTTTGACTGTTACAAACAAAAATTTTCTAGGCATGTCTAGAAAAATTCAATAACGCTTTGATGTTTTTTTTCTTTTGGGGATTTTTTAATGAAATGACGCTAAGTCAATATTTTTCCAAAAAAAAAATTAAAAATGTTATATGTATGTTTCAAACTTGCAACCTAACAAAACAAGTACAACCCTTTAAATAATTAAGCTAATAAGATTTTATATTTTAAATTCTACACAAAATTTGATGAACCTGCGACATTCATAACAATATAATATATATATATATAATAATGTTTAATTTAAATTTGTCGGGTCTAGAACTGTGGTTAATTTGGATATATATGTGAGAGTAAATAAATACTTGGGTCGGATCGTGGGTTGACCCAATCAAAAACTTGAAACGGTAAAAAATAAAATTATAAATGTTATATGTATCACTAGTAAAAAAAGGACTTTTACCGACGGTTTTTCCCGAAGGTTTTATAAAACTCTCCTAAATACTACCGAGAGGAACAAATCCTTCGGTATTAAAAATAGATTCCGAGGGGGGTGTATAACCTTCGGGTTTAATAATTATTACCGACAGTTCTTTGTAGAACTTTCGGGTTTAACCTTCCCAAAAAAATAAAAAGAAATCTAAGTGTTGGATGTGGGTTAATTGCGAAGGTTTTTCCAAAAACCTTCGGTTTTGAAATCCCGGGGATTTTTAATTGTGAAGGTTATTCAAAGAACCTTCGGTTTTACCTTTTTTGAAATTCTCATTTCCGAAAATTTTACAAAGAACCTTCGGTTTTGCTCAATTAAAAAAAATTCTAAATTTGTTAATGGTTATTTCCGAAGGTTTTTAATAAACCTTCGGTTTTGACTAATATCAAAACCGAAAGTTATATTAAAACCTTCGGCATATACCTCTATAAATACAAACCCTAACCCTTCTCTTTTTCATTCCGCCATCTCTCTTTTCTCTCTCTCCCGCGCCGCAGCCGCCTAGCGTCCTCCACGCCGGTTCCTCTCTTCTCTCGTTCAGGTTTGTTTCATTTGTTTTTTTTATTATGAGATTTAGAATTCTTAAGTTTATATATATATTATCTAGATTTATGCCAGTTTACGTTATTTTGTTTGATTAATATATATATACATATATCTGAAATGCATTTAGGATATAGGTGATTCATCATGGAAGAGACTTCGGCGTACATCGGAGAAACTGCATCCGTGTTACCAGAATCTAATAGCACAATCAGAAATTGCGGCACGTGAGGAGGAGGTAAGACAGATGACGCTGGAAATGGAACAAATCCGATTAAGGGATGCGGAAAGAGGCCGTTTGCTCAGTAAAATTAAAGCAGACAGGGCCGAAATGGCCCAGAGATTAGAGAATCTCGAACAGGAACTTGTAGTGTTGAGGAGTCGACTGAATCAACCACCCCCTCCTCCCACCCCATCTAATAATTTCTAGATTTATTATGTGTTTATTAGTTTTTCCGTACGAACTATGACAATATATTTATGTGTTTTGTTTAATATTCATGAATTATTATTATGTTTGGTTTGGTTTTAATAGGTTGTTAATGAATTATTTTACTATTGTTTACTTTTCATCGTATTTTTTAAAAAAAACAGCATGGCCAAAACCGAAGGTTCATTTGAAAACCTTCGGTTTTGACCCTCGTTTAAAAAAATCTAAAAATTTCTAATTGTAAAAACCGAAGGTTTTCAAATGAACCTTCGGTCTTGGCCCTACTTTAATAAAATCTGAAAATTTTCTAAGTATGCGGAAGGGTAAAAGCCGAAGGTTTATTTGAAAACCTTCGGTTTTGACCCCAGTTTAAAAAAATCTGAAAATTTTCTAAATATGGGGAAGGGTAAAAACCGAAGGTTTATTTGAAAACCTTCGGTTTTGACCCCTGTTTAAAAAAATCTGAAAATTTTCTAAGTATGGGGAAGGGTAAAACCGAAGGTTTTCAAATAAACCTTCGGTTTTGACCCCAGTTTAAAAAATCTGAAAATTTTCTAAATATGGGGAAGGGTAAAAACCGAAGGTTTATTTAAAAACCTTCGGTTTTGACCCTAGTTTAAAAAATTTTGAATTTTTTCTAAATATGGGGAAGGGTAAAAACCGAAGATTTCAAATAAACCTTCGGTTTTGACCCCAGTTTAAAAAAATCTGAAAATTTTATAAATATGGGGAAGGGTAAAAACCGAAGGTTTATTTGAAAATCTTCGGTTTTGACCCCTGTTTAAAAAAAATCTGAAAATTTTCTAAGTATGAGGAAGGATAAAAACCGAAGATTTTCAAATAAACCTTCGGTTTTGACCCCAGTTTAAAAAAATCTGAAAATTTTCTAAATATGGGGAAGGGTAAAAACCGAAGGTTTATTTGAAAATCTTCGGTTTTGACCCTAGTTTAAAAAAATCTGAAATTTTTCTAAATATGGGGAAGGGTAAAAACCGAAGGTTTTCAAATAAACCTTCGGTTTTGACCCCAATTTTAAAAAATCTGAAAATTTTCTAAGTATGGGGAAGGGTAAAAATCGAAGGTTTATTTGAAAACCTTCGGTTTTGACCCTAGTTTAAGAAAATCTGAAATTTTTCTAAATATGGGGAAGGGTAAAAACCGAAGGTTTTTAAATAAACCTTCGGTTTTGACCCCAATTTTTAAAAATCTGAAATTTTTCTAAGTATGGGGAAGGGTAAAAACCGAAGGTTTATTTGAAAACCTTCGGTTTTGACCCTAGTTTAAAAAAATTTGAAATTTTTCTAAATATGGGGAAGTGTAAAAACCGAAGGTTTTCAAATAAACCTTCGGTTTTGACCCTAGTTTAAAAAAATCTGAAATTTTTCTAAGTATGGGGAAGGGTCAAAACCGAAGGTTTATTTGAAAACCTTCGGTTTTGACCCTAGTTTAAAAAAATCTGAAATTTTTCTAAATATGGGGAAGGCTAAAAACCGAAGGTTTTCAAATAAATCTTCGGTTTTGACCCCAATTTTAAAAAATCTGAAATTTTTCTAAGTATGGGGAATGGTAAAAACCGAAGGTTTATTTGAAAACCTTCGGTTTTACCCTTCCTGTTTAAGGTCAGGACCGAGAGGTTTCCTTAAAACTTTCGGTGAAACCAATAAAAACCGAAAGTTATACTATTAACTTTCGTTGTTACCAAATCATAATTTGGAAAATTAATTGGTTTGATACACTCCAATCTAGAATCTTAATTAATCTAATCAAGTGTGTGTTGTTTTAAAAAAATTAAGATTGTGTTTAATGTTAAAATGTTTATGATTGTGTTTGATTATATAAAGAAGTGTATTTATATGTTTGTGTTTATGATGATATGAATGTGTATAAAGTTTGATCATATGGCTTATGTAATGTGTTAAGGTTATTAAATGTGTTAAATTAATAATGTTCAAAGTCATTAGAAGATTAAAAACCAATTAATTTAACAATTTGTGAAATGGTAATTCCGAGAGTTTAAAGTAAAACTTTCGGAAATACCCATAAAAACCGAGAGTTTTATGATTAACTCTCGGAATTACTATGTGACAAATTGTTAAAATAATTGGTTTTTTTTGTTATAATCTAGACTCCTAACTAATATTATCAAGTGTGTGTTTTATTTAAAAATTTTAGATTGTGTTTAATGTTAAAGTGTTCAAGAATGTGTTTGATCATATAGAGAAGTGTATATGAATGTTTATGTACGATTATCCTATGTATTTGTGTAATGTTTGATCATATGGATTGGGAAATGTTTTAAGGATATCAAATGTGTTAAATTAATGTTGTTCAAGGTTATTAGAAAGTGAGAAACCAATAAATTTAACAATTTGTTAAGTTGTAAAACCGAAAGTTAATTACCTTACTTTCGGAAATATTGATCAAAACCGAGAGTTTTATGATTAACCCTCGGAATTAATCAATTGATCAAAACCAAAAGTTAATCATAAAACTTTCGGTAATGAAACATCAAAACCGAGAGTTTTGTGATTAACTCTCGGAAATAATTAATTGATCAAAACCGAAAGTTATTCATAAAACTTTCGGTAATGACCAATTAAAAAAACAAAACCCGCGACTTTCTTTCTTTTTCTTTCTTTCTTTCTTTCTTCTTTCTTCTCTCCCCGATTCATCTTCCGCGCTGCCCGATTCCTCCTTTGCGCCGCCACGCTTCACTCTCCCCGACGCTCGATTGAAGACGACGCTGGATTGAAGACGACGCCGCCAACAGCCTGCCGCTTGAAGACCTCGACGACGATTGAAGAACTGCTGAGCCGCCGCGCCGCTTGAAGAATCGCACTGCCGTCGCGCCCGATTGGATTCCTGCCGCCGCCGCCGATTGTCGAATCGCCCAACCGCCGCCCCACCGCCCACCACCTGCATCAAAGGTCAATTTGAGTTATATGTTTAGATTAAAATTATTTGTTGGTTAAATTTAGGATTTGATTTAGGTTAGTTGATATAATTTTAGGTTATTTGATTTATATAGTTTGATTTATCTAATTTGTTAGATATGATGATTTTTTGGTTTGATTTTGAGTTTGATTTAGGTTAGATTTAGGTTTGATTTAGGTTAGATTTTGGTTTGATGAATTTGATTTTAGGTTTGATTTGAGTTTAGTTTGATTTGAGTTTGATTTATATTTGATTTCAGTTTTTATTTAGGTTTGATTTGAGTTTTATTTTGGTTTGATTTGAGTTTGGTATGAATGAATTTAATTTTAGGTTTGATTTTAGTTTGGTATGAATGGAATTGATTTTAGGTTTGATTTGAGATTGAATTGGTTTGAGTTTGATTTATGTTTGATTTGAGTTTGGTATGAATGAAATTGATTTTAGGTTTGATTTGAGATTGGATTGGTTTGAGTTTGATTTATGTTTGATTTGATATTGGTTTAATTTGAGTTTGATTTTTGGATTTTACGTTAATTTTGATTAGTTAAAGTTCTTGTCATTAGGTTTGGATTAGGACCTTCATCCGCCCGCTGCCCGCCCGTCGATCTACATCCGCCGCTCTTCCTCGTCGCTCTTTTCTTTCAAGGTTAGTTTAATTTATGATTTATGTTAAATTTAGGTTTATGTATGTTAGATTTAGGTTAGATTTTGTCAGAATTATGTTGGATTTTCATGTTAGATTTAGGTTAGATTTAATTTTGATTTATGTTAGGTTTGATTTATGTTATATTTTGTTAGATTTAGGTTTGTGAATGAATTGATTATTGTTGATTTAGGTTTGAGTCATTTATTGAATGAATTGATTATTATTGTTTGTTTAGGTGGAATTTTAGTTATAAAATGTTAGATTTAGTTTAGATTTATGTTAGGTTTGTGAATCAATTGATTACTGTTGATTTAGGTTAGAGTCATTATTTGAATGATTTGATTATTATTGTTTGTTTAGGTGAAATTTTAGTTAGAAAATGTTAGATTTATGTTGAATTCTTTTGGAATAATGATAGATTAGGTAGCGATTATGTTACAATTATGTAAGCCTAATTAATTTAGACAAATTTAAGTAATAATAATGCGGGTTGTTTTCCATTTTATTAGAAATATGGAAGTACCCGATAAAAGCTGGATGACCTTACGTCGAGATCATCCAAATTACGAGGAAGGCGTTGACAAATTCCTCGAGTATGCTCTTAGGAATACATCCCGACAAACCGTGAAATGTCCCTGCGTGAAATGCTTGAACACGCCGTTTATGGAAATAGACGAAGTGAAGACTCACCTCATCATTTATGGAATAAATGTTCATTATGAGTATTGGTATTTTCATGGAGAAAAGAGACGTACTACTCAAGTGGTTAATGACGATGTCGATGAAGATGTCGATGACTTAGATGATGATGATGATGATGACGATGATCAGTCGGAGGATGCCGTGCCGGAATTCAACGATGCAAGACCGGAGATGAATAATACAGTAAATGAAGAGGTCAATGAAGAACGTTATATGCACGAATTTATAAACGATATGTTCCCCAACGTTAATGGCGTCCCGAGCAACGATGAACCAGTCGAAGATGCGCATAGATTTTATAAATTGCTTGATGATTGCAAACGGCCATTGTATGAAGGTGCTCGAATAACGAAATCATCGGCACTACTGAAACTACTTCACATAAAAAATGTATGTCAATGGACGAATTCTTCGTTCGATATGTTGTTGCATCTGCTTAAAGACTACATATTACCGATTGACGCTCAATTGCCAAACTCATATTACGAAAGTAAAAAATTCATTACTGATATCGGGCTTAAATATGACAAGATAGACGCATGTAAGAACAATTGTATGCTATTTTGGAAGTACGACATAAATGAAGATTCTTGCAGAGTTTGCGGTCTTTCAAGATGGAAAGTCGACCACACAAGTGGGACAGTTCGGGAGAAGCAAAACGGGAAATTCATTCCAAAAAAGGTGTTGAGATATTTCCCTTTAATACCAAGACTGCAAAGACTATACATGTCCTCAAAAACGGCTCCAATGATGAGATGGCATAAAGAAGGAAGAGTTGATAGTGATACGTTGAGACATCCCACTGATTCCTTAACTTGGAAGACGTTTGATGAAAATTATACAGATTTTGATTCAGAATCTCAAAACGTAAGACTGGGTTTATCAAGCGATGGGTTTCAGCCATTTGCAAATGGGAAAAAATCATACAGTGTTTGGCCGGTTATTCTCGTTCCTTATAATGTGTCACCCACGACTTGCATGGATTCTAGCAATTTCATTTTATCTCCGGGTCCAAAGAGTCCGGGAGATGCAATTGACATATTTCTCCAGCCATTGATCGAATAGTTGCATAAACTGTGGAAAACAGGTGTGAAAACGTTTGATGCACACACCTCGCAATACTTTAACATGCGAGAGGCGTTGTTGTGGACCATTAACGACTTTCCCGCATACGCGAATTTATCAGGCTGGAGTACGAAAGGTAAATTCGCTTGTCCTTGTTGTAACAACGACACGGTATCTTTTCGATTGGTTCATGGTTCCAAACAATGTTACTTGGGTCATAGACGTTTCCTTCCACCGAAGCACAAATACAGAAGGGATAAAGAGTCGTTTGATGGTCGAACTGATTATAGAGATCCCCCTAGATTGTTAACGGGGCAAGACAGTTACGAGCAAGCACGAGACCTAGAAGACATAATTCTTAGTGCGTATCTGAGCAAGAGAACCAAGATATATCATGAAACAAGGGGAGACAATTGGAACAAACTTAGCATTTCCTTCCGTCTACCTTATTGGAAATCATTATTATTGAGACATAATTTGGATGTGATGCATATTGAGAAAAATATTTATGATAGCGTGTTGGGAACAATAATGAATGTGAAAGAGAAGACTAAAGATGGTCTTAAAGCCCGTAAAGACTTAGAACTCTTAGGCATAAAATCATGGTTACATCCTATAAATGATGAAGGAGTTGTTCATTATCCAGAAGCGCCTTTCACTTTGACATCCGAAAATAAAAAACGGCTTTGTAACTTCTTGAATGATCTCAAGTTGCCCGATGGCTTTTGCTCAAATATCGGCGGTTGTGTAAATTTGGAAGAGAAAAAGATTTCGGGATTAAAGAGTCATGATTGTCACATTTTATTGGAATATCTTATTCCTTTAGCAACTCGTGGATTACTTCCAGATAATGTGTATGATGCGTTAGTAAATTTGTCTCGTTTCTTTCGGTTGTTGTGCTTCAAAGAGTTGATTCAAGAGGACCTCGAACAATTGTACATGGATATTACATTGACACTTTGCAAATTTGAAATGATTTTTCCGCCGTCAATCTTCGACATCATGATGCATCTCCCGGTTCACTTGTCATTTGAGGCTTTGCTTGGAGGACCTGTTCAGTATCGATTGATGTATCCGTTTGAACATTACATGGGTACAATGAAAAGATATATGAGGAATAATAACCACCCTGAAGCCTCTATAAGCGAGAGCTATCTTGTTAATGAGAGTATTAGTTTATGTGCCAGGTATATGGAGGAACAAGAGCAAGAAAATGCACAACCTGAAATCTCGGGCATTTCAATATTTACATCGTTGGAAGACCTATCTAACGGAAAAGTATACAACTTGGATTATATCGATCGAGTGACAGCTCATTCTTACATTTTGAAAAATTGTCCCGGAGCAGAACCTTTTTATATGTAAGATTCGATGTTGCTGTTACTAATTAGCATTAAAGAGTATGCTATTTAATATTCGATCTATTTGCAAAGATTATAACAACGAGTCCAGTGGAGAAACGTTTGCCGCATATTTCAAGCATCGAGTGAGTAAATTATAAACCATATATCCTAACTCTTTTTATTCATTTTAACATCTTCATTTCGGATACATATATAAGTCGCCCATTTAGCAGAAATTAACGACATATCAAGAGACCTCAAGATCTTAGGAGAAGGTCCAAGTATGTACTCGTCTATGTATGTTTGGTGTTAAGTAAACGGATTCAAATTCTGTACAGAAAAACACGACGAAGGTTTGACCACTCAAAATAGTGGGGTGGTTGTTGAGGGGTACAACGGATCTGAAACTATGTCATACTACGGAGTTTTGACGGATATAATCGAAGTAGAATACTATTCTCACAAACGAGTTGTTTTATTCAAGTGTAAGTGGTTTGATACACACTCGGGGGAACTAGGAGTGAAAGTGGATAAATATGGCTTCGTAAGTGTAAATGTAAACCGAATTTTGAAAACCCAAAGTCAAGACCCGTATATATTGGAAAGTCAAGCAAAAAAAGTATTTTACGCCCCTGATATGTCAGCCCGACCCGGTTGGAAGATTGTGACAAAAATAAAACCGCGGTTTACAAACATATAGTTCAGATTAATTAATTAGGTAGATTTATGTTTTTAACTTTATATTCATTCTTATTACTACTTTATATCAATTATTCACTCAATTTTATTAATTGTGTGAATTAAAGAATGTCTGAAGGTCCTAAAACAGCTTGGAAGAGTATGAGGAAGACACCCAAGAAATTGGATAAAAGCTACCAAAACCTACTTGCCCAATCCGAGTCTTTAAAGCTCCGAGGATCGTCTTCTAAAGACCAACCACCTATTGTTGTGGTCCCGATAGCTACTGCGCCTCCCCGAACAGACGAGGCTGAAGACGATGATGAGATCCAAGAGTTTATAAAGAGCACATTTGCTGATATGGTGGATAGCGATGAGGCAGTAGACGAGGGTCTCGAGGAGCATATCGAGGAGCAGGATGGCGAGGAGGAGCACGGGACCACACCCGACCCATCATCGACATGTAACTCGTTTACAAAGTAGTTAGTGTTTAAATTGATTGACATATCTAATTATGATTTTGATAATTTTGAAGAATCTTATGCCCGCAAGAGACGGGGGAAGAACAAGAATATTGCGCTGTCTAAGAGGTTAGCGGGGACAAGGATTCCTCTTACGTTTAGGGAGAAGGATGGGAGGCCAGGCGGTACAGACGTGGGAAGAACACGGTGGTCTAGACATGTGGGGTCGATTATCCGGGACCCCGCAGCCGTCTCACACCATCTTCTAAAGTGTAAGGCTTTAAGTGTAGACCAATTGGATTCACTGTGGACTGCTATCAAGGTAATACTTATTACTTGATTATACGTTACGTCATTAAATAATTATTTTTAACATTCGGATGTTATTTTTTTCAGGATCCGTTCGAAGCCACTAATGGTGATATTGAGTCTTTCCGAAAGACCGGATTGGGACACGCCAATCAGATATGGGATAGATGGCGCTCGGATTTGAACAAGACATATATCCGCTTCCACAAAGGAGACGAGGCGGCGGTACTGGCTAATCCTCCACCGGACTACGATCGAGATGATTGGGAGTTTGTGTGTCGCAACCATTTCTTCACAGAAACATTTAAGGTATGGTTTCATAATTCAAATAAAAGTTGATATTACTTAATCTAACTTCATTTTTTATTTCAAATACAGAGAAACAGTTCTACAAATATGAAGAACAGGAAGAAGTTGAAATTCCCGCATCGAACGGGAAGTAGACCGTTTGCACAAATTGAAGACGAGTTGGTAAGTACATTATTTGTAATAACTTAATCTAAAGATTGTTATTAATTATATAAATCATTTATTTCAACAGGCGATGGAAATGGGACGGGCACCGTCTGTAATTGAAGTATTCAAGAGGACCCGTACCCCTAAACCGACAAAAGAAAACCCAACACCCGTCCCGGACGAACACGTGCAAGAGAAAATTGTAAGTGAATTGAATATGCCTAGTGTTTTATTATAGAAATTATATTTTATTTGAATTGTGCAGGTTGAGATGGAGGAGGTTGTTAGTAACGAACCGGGAATATCAGATTTTGAATTGACGGAGAGGGTGTTCGGACAACAAAAACACGGGGTAGTGTTCGGAATGGGATCAGGTGTCCGGCCCACACACTTTCGTGAGGATCGTCGAAGTGGAAACAGTTCACAGCGAAACAATGAGCGATTGTTAGAAGAGAATCAAATAATGAAGCTCAAACTGGAGGAACTGGAGAAGAGGGATGAAGAAAGAAGGCGCAAAATGGAAGAAATGGAAGCGGAAAATGAAGAAATGGTGACAAGAATGGAGAGGGAGAAGTTAGAGATGAACGCGAGAATGGAGAGGGAGAAGTTAGAGATGAACGCAAGAATGGAGAGAATCGAATTGTTTATGAGGCAACAACCACCTCCTCCCCCCACAAGCTAAGGTTGTTTCGATTATGAACATGTTTTCATTAGTAGTTGAATTTATAACAGATTGTTCGGAATATTAGTTTGGTTTCGCATTTTGTAATGTTAATGATCAATTAATGTGTTCGTTTAATGTATGTTGCATTTCTTTTATCATTGATATATTGATTTGGCTGAACAGGTTTTGGTTGCGAGCAAAATAATCCGCACGTTTTTAAAAATTTACGGGAAAAAACCGAAAGTAATATTGAAATCTCTCGATTTTTCTTCAAATGGAAAAACCGAGAGCTATTAAAAAACTCTCGGTTTTTACACAAAGAGAAAACCGAGAGTTATATGACAAACCCTCGGTTTTTACCCAAAAGAGGAAAACCGAAAGTTATCTGTAAAACCCTCGGTTTTTCCACAAAGAGAAAAACCGAAAGTTATTTGTAAAACCCTCGGTTTTTCCACAAAGAGAAAAAAACCGAAAGTTATCTGTAAAACCCTCGGTTTTTCCACAAAGAGAAAAACCGAAAGTTATTTGTAAAACCCTCGGTTTTTCCACAAAGAGAAAAACCGAAAGTTTTTTGTAAAACACTCGGTTTTTCCACAAAGAGAAAAACCGAAAGTTATTGTAAAACCCTCGGTTTTTCCACAAAGAGAAAACCCGAAAGTTTTCATATAACTCTCGGTTTTACTCTAGGGTTTCTAAACCGAAAACTATACGATATCTCTCGGTAAATGCCCAATTGTTTTTAACGAGAGAGTCAATACCAAGGGATGGCGAGAGTTACTAAAACCTTCGGTAAAATGTCTATACTGAAAGTTATAGGGTCAAAACCGAGAGTTTTTACTCTCGGTTTTGACCCCTTTTTTACCAGTGTATGTTTCTAACTTGCAACTTAACAAAACAAGTACAATTCTTTAACCAACTAAGCTAATAAGACTTTATATTTTAAATTTTATACAGTATTTGATGAACGCGCGACATTCATAACAATATATATATATATATTACTTAATTTGAATTTGTCGGGTCGAAAGTTATGATTAATTTGGATATATATGTGAGAGTAAATGGATATTTGAATTGGATTGTGCATTGACTCATCCATAAATTTGAAACGGTTAAAAATAAGAGTTAAAAATGTTATATGTATCGAATATTGGGATGCACAAAAAAAACATAAAAAACAAAATAAATTTAACAACAACAAAAAATGACACTAATTTTAAAATATGTACTATTGTGTCTTAGACTTAATAAATAAAATTAAGTTAAGAAATTTTATTAATTTTATTATATATAAAATATATATATATATAATATATATAATATCATTATTAACGAAAATATTTTTATTTAATATTAGGATAAGAGATATAATTATTTTTATTATATTTGTTTTGCATTAATATGAAAATTTTCATATAATATAGATATTTATTCAAAATGTAACTTATAAATACATATACATACACAAAATTATAAAATTATTTCAATAATCATAAGTGGTCTAGCAGTTTAAGTTTAACATTTCATACTTAAGACCAGAGTTCGAATCCCTCTAAAAGTAATTATTATATGTGGGTGCGCGAACATTTATAGATGAAGCGGAAGCGAGAATGTAACATTTGTTGATGAAACGGAAGCGAGAATGTCGACTCGAGTAACACGTAACACAAACATTTGTGAGAAAACATATTCATCCAAGGAGGGTTGAGTAAATCAAACACAAACATTTGTGAGAAAACTTATTCATCCAAGGAGGGTTGAGTAAATCAAACATTACTGAGAAAATTTAAAGGTTCCTCCAATATGACAGGAAGATATTTTAATAATGCATTTTTCAAATTTTATATACTCCATAAATTTAAAAATATAAATAAACATTAAATTTGGATTGAATTTAATTTTATAAATTGAAATCAATTTATAGATTTGAATAAATTATATTTTGTTTATATTTTTAATGCAAATGTACGGGATATATGTTAGTTGGTTAAATATAGTTTACCTTGAAAGGTTAGAAAGAAAAAAAAAGTGTAATTTTAATAATTCCAAAGTAAATAAAGATAAGTTTTTTAATATAATATAACAATCCTGCAAGCCTTTATTTAATTGGTATAAATGAGTTTTTTTTTTATATCAATTCACATTTAGTTCCCAAAGTAAATGAAGATAAGTTTTTTAATACAATATAACATTCCTGCAAGCCTTTATTTAATTGGTATAAATGAGTTTTTTTTATATCAATTCACATTTAGTTAGTATTAACACTAAAAATGTAATGTATCACTAAGAAATTTATGAACGCCAAATATATATTCGCAAAAAGCATATTCAGAAAAAAAAAAAAAAACTTTAGATATCAAACAAACTTATGAAATTAAAAAGAGAGTGATAGACTGAGAATTACTATAAAAATAACCCAGGGTGAGTAGGTGACAATAAAAAAAAGATTAAATAGTTTAAATTAAAAAACATAGTTCATTCATGTCTACAACTATAACAACATTCAAAAGTACTTAAAAGATAAACTCAGTTCCTTATGTCACTATGAATAAAGATGAGAAAAAAAGATAATAGTCTAAAAAGTTGAGACGACATACTTGTGTTTCCAGTCACTATTGATTCTAGTGCCAATTTTAAGCAGATTTTAAAGTTATTCGCACATTCATTTCGCAAGCACTTGCAATATCGAGACTCTTATCACGCCACCTACATTCATTTTAGAGTTGACATCGTTCAAAATGTATTGTTTCAAATTCACCGTATAGAAATTTTGAATATGAATAACAACATTCAAATCTATATATTACTTCACGGATATATATATCATATCAAAATCAATATCTTAATAAATATTATGACAATAAAATAGATAAATATAGACATGAATAAATTTATCAACTTAATCATCAATTAACATAACAATACTATTTTCAAGTTACTTTCTTTTTTCTCGTACTTGAAAATAATTTTACAAGGCATGACTTCTTTTTTAAAATGGTGTAGGTGCAAAGACTCAAACTCATAAAAATCACACTTAAAACTTGGCTTTTAAAAATGAGTTTTCACCTTTCTCCCAAATCGGCAACTTCTTCCCCAAATGCTCAGCCTTCTCCTTATGCTCTAATATTAGTTAATATTAACTAATAGGAGTTCCTAAAATTTCTAACATAAATAATGATGCCTATGATAATTATGATATTTTTTTTTATCAATTATTAAATCCATATGAGAAGATTAATATCTACAACACAAAATTACTTGAAATGAGTCATAAAAATAAGGAAGAATGATTTAGTATGTACTTTTTTGAGAATCTCTTCAGTTACTAGGAGGGACTTGCCCAGTTTGAGTGCCCGACTCTTGTTGTTGTATCCTAGTTGCAAGGGTCTCTTGACTTACCCCACAGGGGTGAAGGTTGAACCTGA
>NW_025918989.1:0-15003 GCF_907164915.1 Impatiens glandulifera
GAAATGCACATATCTTGTTTGGACACTGGTGAAAAAGGGGTCAAAACCGAGAGTAAAAACTCTCGGTTTTGACCCTATAACTTTCGGTAAAGACACCTTACCGAAGGTTTTAGTAACTCTCGTCATCCCTCGGTATTGACTCTCTCGGTTTTTCCACAAAGAGAAAAACCGAGAGTTGGTTTTTCTCTTTGTTGAAAAACCGAGGGTTTTACAAATAAGTTTCGGTTTTTCTCTTTGTGGAAAAACCGAGGGTTGTAGAGATAACTTTCGGTTTTTCTCTTTGTGGAAAAACCGAGGGTTGTAGAGATAACTTTCGGTTTTTCTCTTTTGTGGAAAAACCGAGGGTTTTAGAAAGAACTTTCGGTTTTTCTCTTTGTGAAAAAACCGATAGTTTTCTGTTAACTCTCGGTTTTCTCCTTTTGAATAAAACCGAGAGTTTTGTAATAACTCTCAATTTTTCTTCAAATTGAGAAAACCGAGAGTTATATGAAAACTTTCGGTTTTTCCACAAAGAGAAAAACCGAAAGTTATCATATAACTCTCAGTTTTCCTCTTTTGGGTAAAAACCGAGGGTTTGTCATATAACTCTCGGTTTTCTCTTTGGGTAAAACCGAGAGTTTTCTAATATCTCTCGGTTTTTCTATTTGAAGAAAAACCGAGAGATTTCAATATTACTTTCGGTTTTTTCCCGTAAATTTTTAAAAACGTGCGGATTATTTTGCTCGCAACCAAAACCTATTCAGCCAAAGCAATATATCAATGATAAAAGAAATGCAACATACATACATTAAACGATCACATTAATTGATCATCAACATTACAAAATTCGAAACCAAACTAATATTCCGAACAATCTGTTATAAATTCAACTACTAATGAAAACATGTTCATAATCGAAACAACCTTAGCTTGTGGGGGAGGAGGTGGTTGTTGCCTCATAAACAGTTCGAATCTCTCCATTCTTGCGTTCATCTCTAATTTCTCCCTCTCCATTCTCTCGTTCATCTCTAACTTCTCCCTCTCAATTCTTGTCACCATTTCTTCCTTTGCCGCTTCCATTTCTTCCATTTGGCGCCTTCTTTCTTCATCCCTCTTCTCTAGTTCCTCCAGCTTGAGCTTCATTATTTGATTCTCTTCTAACAATCGCTCATTGTTTCGCTGTGAACTGTTTCCACTTCGACGATTCTCACGAAAGTGTGTGGGCCGGACGCCTGATCCCATTCCGAACACTACCCCGTGTTTTTGTTGTCCGAACACCCTCTCCGTCAATTCAAAATCTGATATTCCCGATTCGTTACTAACAACCTCCTCCATCTCAACCCGCACAATTCAAATAAAATATAATTTCTCTAATAAAAAACTAGGCATATTCAATTCACTTACAATTTTCTCTTGCACGTGTTCGTCCGGGACGGGTGTTGGGTTTTCTTTTGTCGGTTTAAGGGTACGGGTCCTCTTGAATACTTCAATTACAGACGGTGCCCGTCCCATTTCAATTGCCTGTTGAAATAAATGATTTATATAATTAATAACAATTTTTAGATTAAGTTATTACAAATAATGTACTTACCAACTCGTCTTCAATTTGTGCAAACGGTCTACTTCCCGTTCGATGCGGGAATTTCAACATCTTCCTGTTCTTCATATTTGTAGAACTGTTTCTCTGTATTTGAAATAAAAAATGAAGACATCTCTAATTATTAGCAACTTTTATTTGAATTATGAAACCATACCTTAAATGTTTCTGTGAAGAAATGGTTGCGACACACAAACTCCCAATCATCTCGATCGTAGTCCGGTGGAGGATTAGCCAGTACCGCCGCCTCGTCTCCTTTGTGGACGCGGATATATGTTTTGTTCAAATCCGACCGCCATCTATCCCATATCTGATTGGCGTGTCCCAATCCGGTCTTTCGGAAAGACTCAATATCACCATTAGTGGCTTCGAACGGATCCTGAAAAAAATAACATCCAAATGTTAAAAATAATTATTTAATGACGTAACGTATAATCAAGTAATAAGTATTACCTTGATAGCAGTCCACAGTGAATCCAATTGGTCTGCACTTAAAGCCTTCCACTTTAGAAGACGGTGTGAGACGGCTGCGGGGTCCCGGATAATCGACCCCACATGTCTAGACCACCGTGTTCTTCCCAGGTCTGTACCGCCTGGCCTCCCATCCTTCTCCCTAAACGTAAGAGGAATCATTGTCCCCGCTAACCTCTTAGACAGCGCAATATTCTTGTTCTTCCACCGTCTCTTGCGGGCAGAAGATTCTTCAAAATTATCAAAATCATAATTAGATATGTCAATCAATTTAAACACTAACTAATTTGTAAACGAGTTACATGTCGATGATGGGTCGGGAGTGGTCCCGTGCTCCTCCTCGTCATCCTGCTCCCCGATATGCTCCTCGAGACCCTCGTCTACGAGACCCTCGTCTTCAGCTTCATCGCTAGGCACCATATCAGCGAATGTGCTCTCTATAAACTCTTGGAACTCACTAGCCTCAACATCCTCGTCTGTTGGGGGAGGCGTAGTAGCTATCGGGACCACAGCAATCGGTGGTTGGTCTCTAGAAGACGATCCTCGAAGCTTTAACGACTCGGATTGGGCAAGTATGTTTTGGTAGCTTTTATCCAATTTCTTGGGTGTCTTCCTCATACTCTTCCAAGTTATTTTAGAACCTTCAGACATTCTTAATTAACACCATTAATAAAATTAAGTGAATAATTGAAATAAAGTAGTAATAAAAATGAATATAAAGTTAAAAACATAAATCTACCTAATTAATTAATCTGAACTATATGTTTGTAAACCGCAGTTTTATTTTTGTCACAATCTTCCAACCGGGTCGGGCTGACATATCAGGGGCGTAGAATACTTGTTTTGCTTGACTTGCCAATATATACGGGTCTTGAGTTTGGGTTTTCAAAATTCGGTTTACATTTACACTTACGAAGCCATATTTATCCACTTTCACTCCTAGTTCCCCCGAGTGTGTATCAAACCACTTACACTTGAATAAAACAACTCGTTTGTGAGAATAATATTGTACTTCGATTATATCCGTCAAAACTCCGTAGTATGACATAGTTTCAGATCCGTTGTACCCCTCAACAACCACCCCACTATTTTGAGTTTCCATCTTGAAAGACCGCAAACTCTGCAAGAATCTTCATTTACGTCGTCATTCCAAAATAGCATACAGTTGTTCTTACATGCGTCTATCTTGTCATATTTTAGCCCGATATCAGTAATGAATTTTTTACTTTCGTAGTATGAGTTTGGCAATTGAGCGTCAATCGGTAATATGTAGTCTTTAAGCAGACGCAGCAACATATCGAACGAAGAATTCGTCCATTGACATACATTTTTATGTGAAGTAGTTTCAGTAGTGCCGATGATTTCGTTATTCGAGCACCTTCATACAATGGCCGTTTGCAATCATCAAGCAATTTATAAAATCTATGCGCATCTTCGACTGGTTCATCGTTGCTCGGGACGTCATTAACATTGGGGAACATATCGTTTATAAATTCGTGCATATAACGTTCTTCGTTGACCTCTTCATTAACTATATTATTCATCTCCTGTCTCGCATCGTTGAATTCCGGCACGGCATCCTCCGACTGATCATTGTCGTCATCATCATCATCATCTAAGTCATCGGCATCTTCATCGACATCGTCATTAACCACTTGAGTAGTACGTCTCTTTTCTCCATGAAAATACCAATACTCATAATGAACATTTATTCCATAAATGATGAGGTGAGTCTTCACTTCGTCTATTTCCATAAACGGCGTGTTCAAGCATTTCATGCAGGGACATTTCACGGTTTGTCGGGATGTATTCCTAAGAGCATACTCGAGGAATTTGTCAACGCCTTCTTCGTAATCTGGATGATCTCGACGTAAGGTCATCCAGCTTTTATCGGGTACTTCCATATTTCTAATAAAATGGAAAACAACCCGCATTATTATTTACTTAAATTTGTCTAAATTAATTAGGCTTACATTATTGTAACATAATCGCTACCTAATCTATCATTATTCAAAAAAAAATCAACATAATCTAACATTTTCCAACTCAAATTCAACATAAATCTAACATTTTCTAACTAAAATTCCACCTAAACAAACAATAATAATCAATTCATTCAAATAATGACTCTAACCTAAATCAACAGTAATCAATTCATTCACAAACCTAACATAAATCTAAACTAAATCTAACATTTTCTAACTAAAATTCCACCTAAACAAACAATAATAATCAATTCATTCAATAAATGACTCAAACCTAAATCAACAATAATCAATTCATTCACAAACCTAAATCTAACAAAATATAACATAAATCAAACCTAACATAAATCAAAATTAAATCTAACCTAAATCTAACATGAAAATCTAACATAATTTTGACAAAATCTAACCTAAATCTAACATACATAAACATAAATTTAACATAAATAAAAAATTAAACTAACCTTGAAAGAAAAGAGCGACGAGGAAGAGCGACGGATGTAGATCGACGGGCGGGCAGCGGGCGGATGAAGGTCCTAATCCAAACATAATGACAAGAACTTTAACTAATCAAAATTAACCTAAAATCCAAATCAAACCTAAATCAAACTCAAATTAAAACAATATCAAATAAAACATAAATCAAACCCAAACCAAACCAATCCAATCTCAAATGAAACCTAAAATCAATTTCATTCGTACCAAACTCAAATTAAACATAAATCAAACTCAAACCAATCCAATCTCAAATCAAACCTAAAATCAATTTCATTCATACCAAATTCAAATCAAACCTAAAATTAAATTCATTCATACCAAACTCAAATCAAACCTAAACAAAACTCAAATCAAACATATATAAAACTGAAATCAAACCTAAATCAAACTCAAATCAAACTAAACTCAAATCAAAACAAACCTAAAATCAAATTCATCAAACCAAAATCTAACCTAAATCAAACCTAAAACTAACCTAAATCAAACTCAAATCAAACAAAAAAATCATCATATCTAACAAATTAGATAAATCAAACTATATAAATCAACTAACCTAAAATTATATCAACTAACCTAAATCAAATCCTAAATTTAACCAACAAATAACTTAATCTAAACATATAACTCAAACTGACCTTTGATGCAGGTGGTGGGCGGTGGGGCGGCGGCTGGGCGATTCTCCAATCGGCGGCGGCGGCAGAAATCCAGTCGGGCGCGGCGGCAGTGCGATTCTTCAAGCGGCGCGGCGGCTCAGCAGTTCTTCAATCGTCGTCGAGGTCTTCAAGCAGTAGGCTGTTGGTGGCGTCGTCTTCAATCCGGCGTCGTCTTCAATCGAGCGTCGGGTAGAGATAAGCGGGGCGGCACAGAGAGGAATCGGGGCGGAACGGAAGATGAATCGGGGAGAGAAGAAAGAAAGAAAGAAAGAAAGAAAGAAAGAAAGAAAGAAAGAAAGAAAGAAAGAAAGAAAGAAAGAAAGAAAGAAAAAGAAAGAAAGTCGCGGGTTTTGTTTTTTTAATTGGTCATTACCGAAAGTTTTATGATTAACTTTCGGTTTTGATCAATTAATTATTTCCGAGAGTTAATCACAAAACTCTCGGTTTTGATGTTTCATTACCGAAAGTTTTATGATTAACTTTCGGTTTTGATCAATTGATTAATTCCGAGGGTTAATCATAAAACTCTCGGTTTTGATCAATATTTCCGAAAGTAAGGTAATTAACTTTCGGTTTTACAACTTGGCAAATTGTTAAATTTATTGGTTTCTCACTTTCTAATAACCTTGAACAACATTAATTTAACACATTTGATATCTTTAAAACATTTCTCAATCCATATGATCAAACATTACACAAATACATAGGATAATCCTACATAAACATTCATATACACTTCTCTATATGATCAAACACATTCTTGAACACTTTAACATTAAACACAATCTAAAATTTTCAAATAAAACACACACTTGATAATATTAGTTAGGAGTACCTTGATTATACCAAAAAAACCAATTAATTTTACAATTTGTGACATAGTAATTCCGAGAGTTAATCATAAAACTCTCAGTTTTTATGGGTATTTCCGAAAGTTTTACTCTACTCTCGGAATTACCATTTCAAAAATTGTTAAATTAATTGGTTTTTAATCTTCTAATGACTTCGAACATTATTAATTTAACACATTTAATAACCTTAACACATTACATAAGCCATATGATCAAACTTTATACACATTCATGTCATCATAAACACAAACATATAAACACACTTCTTTATATAATCAAACACAATCATAAACATTTTAACATTAAACACAATCTTAATTTTTAAAAAACAACACACACTTGATTAGATTAGTTAAGATTCTAGATTGGAATGTATCAAACCAATTAATTTTACAAATTATGATTTGGTAACACCGAAAGTTAATAGTATAACCTTCGGTTTTTATGGGTTTCACCGAAAGTTTTAAGGAAACCTCTCGGTCCTGACCTTAAACAGAATTTTTTAGGAAGGGTCAAAACCGAAGGTTTTCAAATAAACCTTCGGTTTTTACCCTTCCCCATACTTAGAAAATTTTCTGATTTTTTTAAACAGGGGTCAAAAGCGAAGGTTTTCAAATAAACCTTCGGTTTTTACCCTTCTCCATACTTAGAAAATTTTCTGATTTTTTAAAGTAGGGGTCAAAACCGAAGATTTATTTGAAAACCTTAGGTTTTTACCCTTCCCCATACTTAGAAAATTTTCTGATTTTTTTAAGCAGGGGTCAAAACCGAAGGTTTATTTGAAAACCTTCGGTTTTTACCCTTCCCCATACTCAGAAAATTTTCTGATTTTTTTAAGTAGGAGTCAAAACCGAAGGTTTATTTGAAAACTTTCGGTTTTTACCCTTCCCCATACTTAGAAAATTTTCTGATTTTTTTAAGCATGGGTAAAAACCGAAGGTTTATTTGAAAACCTTCGGTTTTTACCCTTCCCCATACTTAGAAATTATTTTGATTTTTTTAAACATGGGTAAAAACCGAAGGTTTATTTGAAAACCTTCGGTTTTTATCCTTCCCCATACTTAGAAATTATTTTGATTTTTTTAAACATGGGTAAAAACCGAAGGTTTATTTGAAAACCTTCGGTTTTTACCCTTCCCCATACTTAGAAAATTTTCAGATTTTTTTAATCATGGGTAAAAACCGAAGGTTTATTTGAAAATCTTCGGTTTTTACCCTTCCCCATACTTAGAAAATATTCATATTTTTTTGAACAGGGGGTCAAAACCGAAGGTTTCTTTGAAAACCTTCGGTTTTTACCCTTCCCCATACTTAGAAATTTTTTAGATTTTTTTGAACAGGGGGTCAAAACCGAAGGTTTCTTTGAAAACCTTCGGTTTTTACCCTTCTCCATACTTAGAATTTTTTTAGATTTTTTTGAACAGGGGGTCAAAACCGAAGGTTTATTTGAAAACCTTCGGTTTTTACCCTTCCCCCATACTTAGAAAATATTCAGATTTTTTTGAACAGGGGGTCAAAACCGAAGGTTTATTTGAAAACCTTCGGTTTATACCCTAACATTTTTTAAAATATGGGTCAAAACCGAAGGTTTTCAAATAAACCTTCGGTTTTGGCCATGCGTTTTTTTTTTTAAAATGTGAAAAGTAAACAAAACATAATTATTTAACAACATAGTAAACCAAACCAAACCAAACATAATAATAATAATTCATAAATATTAAAACATAACACATAAAAATATTAATTGTCTGCATCGTTCGTACGGAAAAACTAATAAACCCATAATAAATCTAGAAATTAATTATTAGATGGGGTGGAAGGAGGGGGTGGTTGATTCACTCGACTCCTCAACAATACAAGTTCATGTTCGAGATTCTCTAATCTCTGGGACATTTCGGCCCGGTCCGCTTTAATTTCACTAAGCAAACGACCTCTTTCCGCATCTCTTAATCGGATTTGTTCCATTTCCAGCGTCATCTGTCTTACCTCTTCCTCACGTGCCGCAATTTCTGATTGTGCTATCAGATTCTGGTAACACGGATGCAGTTTCTCCGGTGTACGCCGAAGTCTCTTCCATGTCGAATCACCCATATCCTAAATGCATTTCAGATATATGTATATATATATTAATCAAACAAAATAACGTAAGCTAGCATAAATCTAGATCTATAATATATATATATATATATATATAAACTTAACAAATCTAAATCTCATAATAAACAAAAAAAAACAAATGAAACAAATTACCTGAACGAGAGAGGAGAAGAACCGGCGTGGAGGAGGCAGGCGGCGGCGGCGCGGAAGAGAGAGAAAGGAGAGAAGAGTGGAATGAAAAAGAGAAGGGTTAGGGTTTGTATTTATAGAGGTTGATGCCGAAGGTTTTTATAAAACTTTCGGTTTTGATATTAGTCAAAACCGAGAGTTTATTAAAGACCCTTCGGAAATAACCATTACTAAATTTAGAATTTTTTTTAATTGAGCAAAACCGAAGGTTATTTGTAAAACTTTCGGAAATGAGAATTTCAAAAAAGGCAAAACCGAAGGTTCTTTGAATAACCCTCGCAATTAAAAATCCAGGAATTTCAAAACCGAAGGTTTTTAAAAAAACCTTCGCAAATAACCAACATCCAACACTTAGAATTTTTTTTGGTTTTTGGGAAGGTAAGAACCGAAAGTTCTTTGTAGAACTTTCGGTAATAGTTAATAAACCCGAAGGTTTTACACCCCACTCGAAATCTATTTTTAATCCCGAAGGATTTGTTCCTCTCAGGAGTATTTAGGAGAGGTTTACAAAACTTTCGGTAAAAACCGTCGGTAAAGGCCCTTTTTTTACCCGTGGGAGGCATTCCAAAGATCACGCTCTTGGGAACATTCCGTGACCCCTATATTGGCGGGTATAGATAATTAATTGTTAATATTTAATAATAATTATATGATATCTTCTAATTATTACATTAATTAATACAGGTTATATTACACAACAATTAGACTTGGGTCTCCTCCAAGGAAATTACATGTTCGGATTGATACGGGAACTAATTATATGTGGGTGAATTGCAAGCCCTGTCCGGACTGCCCTGGGAAGTCTAAGCTCGGGGTAAATTATATTTTGTTTAATAATTAATATATATATAATGTGATTCATTTTTATGATAATATTGTATTTGCGCGCAGTTTAGGCCCAACCTTTTTGATCCAGATAGGTCGTCGGCGGCTAAACCGGTCTTATGTTTAGATGAAAGATGCGTCACGTCGGCAGGTCAATCCACTAATCAGAGTTCAATGTGCCAGTATTCTGAAGAATATGGAGATGGCAGTGGCACCTTTGGTTACTATCTAACAGATTTGTTGGAATTTGACGTTGTAATGCCCCATGATTATAATTTGGTCAAAAACATGTCAGCTAGAATTTTTTTCGGGTAACTAGATTACATAATAATATTACTCGATCTCATTTTTACACCTAATTAAATTACATAATTTTTTGTTGGTCTCCAACAGGTGTAGTACATTTCTTACCGGGGGATTTACTAAAGAAAATCAGTCAATTGATGGCATTATGGCACTTGGTTACTTGTATCCTTCAATTGTATCACAACTAGCTACTCAGCTTATGATTCCTAATATTTTTTCGCATTGTTTGGGAAGAGATGGCAACGGCACATTAGTCCTCGGTGAATTTGATCACAATGATGCAGATATTGTGTTTACTCCTCTCGTACCAGCATCTTACAGGTAATCATCCTTCACTCCCTAATTTGGTTTTATCGATTATCAAGAAATATATATGTTACATACATATGATAGAGATAGATTAAACATTTTTCTTTTTATTTATTTTGAACTACTTAACATTCATTTTTTAACAGGAACTCGTATTATAGTTTGGATTTGAAAAGTATAACGGTCAAAGGAAAATCGTTACCCATCAATCCGACCGTTTACAATACACCAGACGTCGGAGGTACCATTGTGGATGTTGAGAAACGATCTAAACACGCGATAAAAAAAAGATATAAAGATAAAATGGTAAAGAATAATAAAGAACACAAGATATAACGAGGTTCGACCAACAATGCCTACATCCTCGGGGAGTCGTCCATTCTATTGATATTCCATGGAATAATGGTCCAAGTAACCCTAGGTTACAATGTCTCTATTTATAGGAGTACATCAAAAGCCAAAAGACTAAACTACTACTCCTAAGCCCAATAAAAGCTTAAAGCCCCCAATTACAATATATAAACTCTAATTAAATATGAGCCCAAAACCCAACAATCTCCACCTTGGGCGAATACTGCGCTTATTGAGATGTGATGAATAAATTACAAATCTCCACCTTGACGAATTTCACGTCCCTTAGGAAATACACGAGCCGTACCCATCAATCTTCACCTCCACTCCATTCAAGAGCCCTTAGAAGAATAACAATCTCCGCCATTACGTATATCGCGCCATCAAAAAGTTATGAGCCACACATCAATCTTCACTGTTCGAGCCATTCACGAGATAAATCATTATACATCCAGTTCCGTTCAAAAGCCCTTAGAAGATAAAATCATAGAGTTTATAACAACAAGTAAATTTGGCAACTACGCTACTTCAGCGACTAGAGACATTCAACAACTCTTCTCAATCTTTGTTCATACCCATTGACATATGCGGAAACTAGAATTAACAATTCTTTATTATGTCAAAATAATCTTTACCTTTGTTTGCCACAAACTGAGTGTCATATTTTTCAAGTCCAACAACCGACTGAAAGCAAAATACCGAATAGACCCAAGACGAACTTTCATCATCTACTTTTTCAAAATCAGATATCTATCGAAAACTGAGGACACCCAAAACGAACTTCCATCGTCTACTTCCTCAAAATAAGATATCGATCGAAAAACGAGAAGACCCAAGACGAACCTTTATCGTCTACTTCATAACAAATAAATTAGGCTATCACGACATCTCTTTTCTCTAGCTCAAGATCTGACAAAGTATTTGTCACCCATCTTGCCTTGAACGTTGCATACTCAACCAACTTGAACCTCATACTTCTCCTTGAACACATTAACTTGCAATATGCTAGTTTCTTGAGTCCAAAACTGCCTAGCAATCCAAGAATATTATTTCGATATTCAATATCTCTCTCTTCAATTGTCTTCACCCATGCTTCAAATGATCATCTATAGTTTCTCTAAAAGAAATCGAATATCCTTTCATTTGAATTGATCGAACCTCTCATCTAGCCCATTTTTCATGACTAGGAATCCCTATTCAAGGTCTCAATCATCTCATTCATCTAATATATGATCCACAATGTATAGACAAATAAGATAGAACAAAAGAAGTAACAAAATCATCACCTTCGAATTAACTGAGTCTCCCATCTAGCCCCTTTTTCATGACTAGGAATCTCACTCAAGGTTTTTATTTATCTTCTCACATTAGAAGATAATGCAATGATTTTTTCTCGGTCGTTTGAGAGTTGCTTTCAAGATGTCTCCACCTCAACTTATAAGTGTCTTTCATTAGTCTTCCTCTTCCTGGTCTTTCATTCATAATATGTGTTAGCTGGAATTGTTTCAATCTTTAATCACCCGCCAACTCAATGCAATTTTGCAATTTTGGCATGAAGGATTGCCCTGTCAACATGTCGACAATGTTATCATCGGTAAACACCATTTTGATAATAACTTCCCATATTCGATCATGTTTTGTCAAGTGTAAAAGCACATAATCTCACCACCGTCTTCATCTTGATTGGCTCTTCCAATAAGATGAGGTCATAACCAAAAAGATACAAACTTTTTGGTCCCAAATAAGTCAAATAAAACTAAAATAGGCAGACACTTTAAGCCCCATAAAAAAAACTTCGAGACGTCCAAACCTTGATCCGACCGTTGAAAATGTAGAGGAATGAGTTACCAACCCTCTCGACAAAATCTCAGCGCAATCGGACTCTGTTTGAATCTTCCATCGTCAGTTTGATGAACTCTGTGCGGCTGTAGGCGAAAATCTACTACTAGATTTTCTCTCTACCCCTCTTTTAATTTGACTTCTTCAATAACCGGTTTCCAAATAAAAATCTCTCCAAACTTATTTTAGCCGAGAATTTCTTCAAGTCAAAGCCCTCGCCATAGTGAAATAATGTCACCCATGTATGCCAAGACAACAATCAGTTATAATAAAACCTCCAACTAATTTTCAATAAACATGAAGATGTATCGTTTGTTCTCCACATTCTTCTAGCAAAATCCTGCATAAAAAGAATCTAACAAACCATATATATGATTAGTGCATCCTCAACTCATACCTTAGAAATTATCATTCTTGGTAGAACCCTTGAGGCATCAACACCCACTTGACAACTTCGCACCAGCACTTACCGGGATTGCCAATCAAAACCTACTCACAAGGTTTGATGCAAATCCAAATTCAGCCCTTATACACACATATCAAAGTCACACTCTTGCAAACAAACATTAAAGCCACCTACTTTAATCAGAAAACCCTTTACATGTTGCATCAATTGTCTTCCACAATCTGCAACATCGAATAAGCACTCCACCTTCTTTTTCAACTCCAATTTTCAATCTCCCCATTGACGAATATTAAATTTCTTAGAAGATAAATCACAAATCTCCATATTTGAGAAATTCAAGTCAAACAAACCTCAATACAAATCCAAGATCAAAGCATACAAAGCTTTGAGAGTTTGATTAAAATCAAATAAGGCTTTACTTGTGAAAATTGGAACAAATAGGTCTTAAACCTATTTTATAAAATCAAACGAGACTTAAATAAAAAGTCTTAGTTGAAAAAGTCTTAGTTGTTGACCGCTTCAAAGATTCTTGGCTTCTCTATATATATTATATTATATCATAATATAATATCTATTTATATGGAATATATAGATATAGATATATATGGAGATATATATGGAGATATATATATATTTTTTCTTTTTATATTTTAATAGACCATATGTCCCAAATTAAAATAAGTCAAAAAATATACCTCATCTTCTTCATTCTGGTATCGCTGCTTACATGACGACTTTTCGTCACAAGCACGGCTGCACCCATTGGCGCCTTCAAGAAGAATAAAAGATCATTGTCTTCTTCTCTCTTCTTCTCAAACCTCGTCACCCAGACCTAAGAAATATTTTAACGACCGTAGACATCTTCTTAGCAATTGAAGATTTCGACTCAAATCTTCACAGCGGCTAAATCTTCTACAACCAATGTCGTTTTCTCAAATAACCAGCAATCTTCAACAAAAGCACAAATATCAAACAATTTCTTCAATGGTGGTTAGGTTTCTGTCATATCTTCACAAATAGATTAGGTTAAACATTCTCAAAACATGCTCTGATACCACTTGTTGAGAAACGATCTAATCTAAACACGCGATAAAAGAAGATATAAAGATAAAATGGTAAAGAATAATAAAGAACACAAGATATAACGAGGTTCGGCCAACAATGCCTACATCCTCGGGGAGTCGTCCATTTTATTGATATTCCATGGAATAATGGTCCAAGTAACCCTATGTTGCAATGTCTCTATTTATAGGAGTACATCAAAAGCCAAAAGACTAAACTACTACTCCTAAGCCCAATAAAAGCTTAAAGTCCAATTACAATATATAAACTCTAATTAAATATGAGCCCAAAACCCAACAGTGGACTCGGGGACCTCTTTGAGCTATCTAGCACCGGAAGCATACGACGCATTTATAAATGTTGTGAGCTAGCTAGCACTTAAAATTCATATAGATATATCCTTTTTTCACATTCTCATGTATTATTTGTGAATTTCTCGTTAAAGTATCTGATCGATCATTTAATATTTTACAGATAAATAATGAAGTTGCAGAATATGGAACACCTCTGGACTCAAATCTCGACCAGGTATAATTTTTACTATATAGTAATTAATTACAACATTAATTTGTCTAATATTAATTAATTAGGAGGACTTTTATCATTTTACCTAATTAATTAATCATGTGACCATTTCATACTTGACAGGGTGGTGCAGCAAGATGGACAGGTTTCCACTTGTTGCTTTCCATTTTGCTGATAATGCCACTATGGTTTTGAAACCACAGGATTACATTCTTAATTACCAACCCATTATTGTGAGTTAACAAATTAATTAATTAATTATAAATTAGAATTATGTAGTTGATGATAATCTTGGTGAAATATTAATTTTGTCACAGGATGATGTTCCAACACTCTGTGTCGGCTTCCACAAAACTATGGTGGAGAATTTGACCATTTTAGGCGGTAGGCTTAGAAAAAAACAAAGAATGAACTTTATTTTTTAATTATTGATACTTACTAATATTAAAAGTGTTCTATGATTTGTAGATCTTGTTTTGAAGGATAAGATTATAGTTTACGACATAGATCATCATCAACTTGGATGGTCCAGTTATTATAATTGTAAGTTAAAATATTAATTACGGTGTTTTTATGTATACTAATTAAACTATTTTTTTGATCACCGTATTCTTTTTAAATATTGTTTTGTAGGTTCCGCGGCGATCGTGAATGTCTCCCAAACTACTTCTGGATTGGACAACATGCAACTTATGAGCTTTACAATAAGTTCATATTTGTTGATTCTTTTGGTTATATTAATATTAATTTAAGTTATTTCTTATGACTGGGTTTATGTTTAAAAAGACTTTGATCATTATGATTTAACGTACATGTAAATGAAGATGTAATGTAGCTCGAGGACAATTATTCGATCTATAAAATATATATGACCCAATCTCGTTAAATATTGAATTTTTTTAATATATATGACCCAATCTCGTTAAATATTTATATATAATAGATCAATTCAACTTATTTATGTAAATATTGATTGAAATAGTACGTAGTTGATGTTACCCATGATATAAAAACAAAACAAAAATGGAAAGAACTTAATAAGGCTGACAATGTACGTGCT
>NW_025918990.1:0-25168 GCF_907164915.1 Impatiens glandulifera
TTGAGACACCCGACGATACTTCTATATTCCTTCTAATCCACTAAGATTCCTTCCACATCCTTTTTGAGCTACAACTTTGCTTCCATCGGATACTTGCTCGAGTTGTAATCCTCCATTTCAAACTGTTTCAACACTTTCTTTGCATAAATTGTCTGCTTCACCTCGATGATATCTTTCTTCTTGTCCACCTCGATACGAAGGTAGTATGAGAGTAGCCAGAGATCACTCAGCATGAACTCCTTCATCATCTATTTTTTGAACTCCTCAACGCCTTTGATGCTTAATCTTGTCATGATCAAGTCGTCGACATATAAAGCAATAATGAGTGCTTCTTCTCCATAGTTTCTCTTGTACACAACCTGTTCTTGAGAATATTTTACGAAGCCTAGACTCATCATTCTCTTGTTGAGTCAAGTGTTCCACGCCCTTGGTGCTAGACGTAGTCCATAGAGAGCCTTGTATAACTTGTACACCTTGTGCTCTTTTTTGTTTATGAGGATAAATCTTTCAGGTTGAGAGACGTAGTCTTCTTCTTTGATGTCACCAATAAGAAATGTTGATTTTACATCCAAGTGGTGGATCTCCCATCCACGATGAGCTGTGATGACAAGAATTAGTCTTAACTATTTCAAGTTTCACCACCGGTGCAAAGATCTCCTCAAAGTCAATGTGTTGCTTCTTCATATAACTTTTCGCTACCAATCTCGCTTTATGCTTGAGGATGTTGCCTTCTCTTTCTATTTTCAACTTGATTACCCACTTTAACACGATGGTCTTGTGACCGGGTGGTAAGTTAGTGAGCTCCCATATCTTATTCTTCTTGATGGACTCGAGCTCTTTCTTCATGGCCACATTCCAAGGCTCTTCATGACCTCATTCTTGAGAAACAAAAATTCATCAAGATCCATCTCTACCATTGGTGCATCCGTGTAGACATCTCGTAGGATTCTTAACTCAACGAATTTTAGTACGAGTTTGTTGTTTTCATTGCATCACTTCCACTTCTTCCCCTTATCGCACAACATCTCTACTCACATGGTTTTCCCACAAACTAGATCAAGAAACCCGTGCGCCTTGCTTTCATCTTCGAACTTCACATTTATGGTGATCTTATCCTTGAGCTCATTAAGCTTCACTCGATGGCTCATCATATGGTTGTTTTCTCCATTGTAATGGTACCACACGTTAGTGTGATTATACTCAGCGCCACTTACAAGGAGTTTCTCCATGACTTTCTCTTCATTGAGAATTACCATCTCTTGTTCCTCCTTGGACGGTTCTTGAACGAAATCTTCAAGGTTTGTCTCCTCATCTTCGAGCAAAGAATTCTTCACTTCTTCAAGAAACATTAATGGTGGCTCCTCATCATAGTCGTGCCTTTTATTGGGGCACTCGGACACATAGTGCTCGTACTTTTGGCAAGCATAACAGTTCATTGTGCTTTAGTCTTTGTTGGGCTTGGTGTTTTCCATTTAAAGTGAGCTTTCTGCACAACCTATCCCTTGACCTTTCACTCTTCTATGACCTTGGTTATCTCCACCGTTGTCGATGTGACTCAACGATCTAGAAGAAAAATTGGGTTCTCCATTTTTCTTCATTCATGACATCCATTAATCATGACTAAGCAATATGTGCTCCTCCTCTTGTTCTTCGTAGCAGCGAAGTCTCTCCTCGTGAACTTTGAGATGACCGACGATCTCCTCGGCGGTCATATTCTTGAGGCCACCAAATTGCTCGATCGCGGTAATGATCTGCATGTATATTTGTGGTACAACTTTAAGGAACTTTTTGACGAAGGAGATCTCCTCCACCTTCTCTCCTAAAGAGCGGATATCAGTCACGATGGATGTCAATTTCATGGCGAAATTATCCATTAATTCCCCGTTCTTCATGCGAATCGCCTCAAAGTGTGTCTTCGAGATTTGCACTTTTGCCTCCTTAACTCACTCCACTCCAACATGTATCGTCTTTAGTGTCTCTCTTGCTAGGTTGGCAGAATCCTTCTCGGCCATCATGAGAAGGACATCCTTGGGAAGCGCTTGATAGATGGCGGTGAGAGCCATTTTATCCTTCCATTCGTCAACCTTGTCAAGCATAAAAGCTTCTCACACTCCTTGTGCTTGTAAGTTTACCCGTATCTTTAACGCCCACCCTAAGTAGTTAATCTTCGTGAGTAACAGATAGGAAAGCGTCATGTTCCATTCTCTTCTGATCTTCATTGTCGTCGCATCTATGATTAATCCTATCAACGATATGTTCTTCAAATAGGTTATAATACCAAATGTTGGTTTAAAATATCAGATCTTCTAAAAATTATAATTCATGCTACGAAGGATAGAGTCGACTCTGATACATCAACTATCTATCTACAGACATACTCGCAAAAAAAGAACCTACCCTAGGGGCAGTCCAAGCTGAGAGAGATGTATGAACTGTCTAATCAAGAAAGTGAACAACCCATTCAGATATTCACGACCAAGAAGTAACTGTTCATATGTTATGATATGAATATACCTCATAAATTCGCAAAAATACTTAAAAAGGGGATGGCAAGACGATGTAACTTGGGATCCGCTCAAGGACCTACTGGTTTATGTAAATATATAATGCGTTCCCCAATTGGGCGATAAATTTCTACCTCTCTATCTCGAATATGTTTGGATTTTTCAAAACTCCATGGACATGCAACAATTTGAAGAAAAAAACATTGAAAAAATTGGAAATGACAATAAGATTTGTTGAAGAGGAAAAGTTTTAAGAGTCTTAAGTGTTATATATAACCATTTATAAACAACACTTATAAAGGAGTAAATTATCCTAGAAACCCTAAAATACTTATACATACAAGCCCAAGCTCAATAAAAATTAAATAAGTCCTAATTGCATAAAAGACAATAAAGACCCACAACTATCAATTTGCTCACAATTAATGCTTAGACTCACACAAATGTTACATTTTCTCACTCCCCGATCTAGATTTAAAAATTTTCTAAGCTAAAGTTTCTTGCTAGTTAACTTTCTCATCATCGGAGCTGGTGATATATTTCTCCATCAACAGACCTCTGCAACTGCAATTGTACGTGCGACATTTCTCTCTCTATATAACCTAATTCTTTCTTTCATGGTTTGGAATAAAGCAGTTAATAGCGATTTGAATGTGTTTTTTTGTGTTGATGTTTTTTTAATTTGAGTTATAGAGATAGAGATTGTTTATATGACAAAATAAATTAGAAAAAAGGTCCGCCGAGTGGAAACTATATATATTTGCTCGGTGTGGAAAATAGCTGGTTGCAGCCATGTTTAGCGAGGGAAGGAAGACAAATCCTTCTTTCTCAAAACTCATATTTGAGCCTTCTACCCTTCTTTACTTGTAGATTGTTTTAATGTTTGATAATCCAATTTGAAAATTGAGTTATTTAATTTTTAGCAATTTACAGGTAAATATGTTAATATTTGTGTAATTATGAAAGATGATTTGTGTCTAACTGTTGATTAAAATGAGAGTGTGTTTATTATGCCACAAAGTTGTTGTATTTTTTTCATTTGTAGATGACACCGTTAATCAAACGGAATTCAACTTGCAATAAAAGTTAGAGATGATAATTAAAGATATGTGATAGTTAAGATGCTAGTTATAAGCTTAGACAAATTTTTAAGGGGTTTCAATCACAATTTACATACTATAATAAATAAATTAAAATTCGGTCATTATTTGACCACATTTTTCAAAATCTTGAATTATTTTCAGAAAACTTATCAGTTTAATATTTAAAGGGTTATTATATAATATTGAGTTGGTTATTTCTTTGTTTCAAAATAAATGTGGACATTTTCATTTATATTGGCTTGAATATGTTTACGAGACTCTTATTTGATCAAATATGAAGATATACTATAGTAAAAAAATAATGAACTTATATTTTATTGGGTAAATGTAAAGTAAAGAGAAAACAATATTATTGTGTAGTCTTTAGAAGTTTTTAATCGTATATTTTAATGTGTTAAAATTTTGATGATGAAGATGAAATTAAAATACAAATTATTTAAGTTGTTATTCAAACAAATACATTCCCTTATATGGAAGTTTCATTACTAACTACAAATAATAAAAACTAGCTAATAATTATTACAATTAAAATTAATGAGTTGTTTTAATTACTAACTAATTAACAGTTTATTAAACTCTTAATTATTATTTTTACATCCTCCTTCAAAGAGAAACGTAGTAGAAACAAAGTTTCACCTTGACAAAGCAAGTCGATGAAATATCAAGGTATGATCATGCAGCCATTGTCTTCAGCAAGCTTATTTTTTTTAGATATCCAATTTAGACATCTGAGCAAACCAATTCAGCTAACTCAATTTTTTTAGCTATCCAACATAAATAGTCCATTTTTTTCAGCTACTAGTTTTCAACGTTTGTAGCTTTAGTTTATTTCTTTTTAAAGAAGTCAATTTAGCATTTTATTTGGAATGACGAATCATATCGACAAACCTCATTTCTTTTCTGTGATTACAAGAAAAACTTTCTCTACCGCTTGAAAAATATCAAAATTTCATTTGATCCGACAAAACCTTCATTGCACCGCACACATATTTCTTTCGTCTTTCTCGTTCTCCTACGAATTTGTCTAATCTGGATGGATTAAACATAGCATGTTCTTTTCTTCTCCATTTTACTTTGAACCTCACAATAGCAAGCTACCATGGTTCTAACATTTATAAAGTTGCAGGCTTTGGATGAATTTAGATCCATTATTGGATGACTTTGTCCCATAGTCGAAGGACAGTCTTTCCAGGTAGCTCTTGTTATAATCATCAACAAACTTTGTAAAGTTTTTTCTGAATATGTTCCCTTGCAAACATAACTGATGGGACAATTTATTCAGGCATCTGATGAGTATAAAGCTCTATCTAGGACTAAAGGTTCTCAGTATTTCCTTGGAGTTATCATACTGTATTGGTGTATCTAAGACCAAAGATGATATTGTTTCTAACCTTGATGGAGATTCTCATGATGTAAGGTATACCTTCTTTTATATTAAACTATAACCGTTTTGGATTAAAATTCTTTGGAATTGCAAGAAAAGATAAGGCTTATTTAGAGACAGGATCGTAAGGCTCAAAATCTTCACATCCTGTTCAAAAACATCTCCCACAGCATCAACAACTACACTCCCGAGGAGCTTCTTTTTCCACCTTTTTAAGATTTCTTCATCCTTGTCCTTCTAGAGATTCTCTTTGATGATGTAATTATGCCCCAATTCAAGTCCATCCTCTTCTTTATTCTCAGTTGCATCGCCATCAACATTATGCTTACCGCGTGAGGATGAGGTTGATTTAAACGCAGTTGCGTCAAAATTATTATCATTCTATCCCATCTTTGAATCAAATCTTCTTCAAATAGCCAATAACAGTTTGATAAATGGCGGAGAGAGTTGTCTGTGATGATTTGGAGCATCTTAAACCGTTATCTAACGGAAGATTTGAGCAAGAAACACTCTCTTCTTCCGCTACTATAAAAAATAAACTTCAATTCATCCAGAATCTCTTCTTTCTTGAGATAATTAGACAAGAATCAATGGAAATTCTATAAATGAGAGGATCATTTATTTCTTCAAGAATGTCCAAAGATTCATGGGTCATCCTCTCTAATCCATCAATTGCTTTATACTTCTGCTTCAGACATCATGAATCCAACTTTATCACCTCTTTATCCTATTCTTCTTCAATAATAATAATAAAACTAAGTCTTCCAATAGTGAATGTTTCCGCCACTAGTGGAGGCAACATAAATTATTCAAGATTCTTAACCTTGGAGGTCTGAAACCATGTTAAAATCTTAAAAAAAAGATAAATTAAAAATATAATGTTATTCAATTTGTTATTCAAACAATTACATATTTCCCTTATAGAAATTTCATTACTAACTAACTATAATGAATAGAACAAACTAACCACTATTACAACAAATTTCTATTTTTAATTAGTAACTAATTAACAGTTTATTAATCAGTTAATTATTATTTTCACATACTCGATTGTTTATTCATAACAAAGGAGAAATTAATGAGGTTATTTTTAATATATCTTTTTATTACAATACATATGTGAAACATCAGTTTATTATTTAAGATCTAAGCTTATTATTTTTCAAATGTTGCCAAACTCATATCAATCAAAGTTTCTCAAAATCTATAAATTCAACCAAAAATAGAAACAAATGAAAGTGTAAAAAAAATAAAAATATTGTATCATACAAAGTTTCTCAAAATCTATAAATTCAACCGAAAATAGAATCAAATGAAAGTGTAAAAAAAATATTGATCATAAGAAGCTAATTGATAAGGAGCATAATATTAGATTTTTACATTACACGTCCCATTGAACGAGCATCACGCGACCGAGGAATTCTTAGTCTCGCGACTAAGAATCTTTCATTCGCCCACAAGGCGTTCCGACCTGACCTAACCTCGGAGCCAATTTGATGTGTTAAAGGCTATATATGTTCTTTTATCCTTTTGTTTTATTTTTTTATTGCCTTATTTGATTTTTTTAAATCTAAAAAAATTTGAAAAAACTGATAAAAAAAATTAATTTTCATTATTTTGAAAATTTTCTTCCATTTTTACATTTTTATCATTCACTTAAGACAATTTGTTTTCTTTGTTTTCTTTTTAACTTATATTTGTTCTCCTTAGATTTAAAATACAACATATGCTAAACTTCTTTTAGACATGATAGACTTTTTAAAATAGTTTTATCGTCTCCTTTTGTGCTGGAGCTTATCGCAAATGGGTGTCTCCTAGGGTACAACAAGTCTAGTAGTGATTCAACACTGAAATCACTACGCGGTAAACTTGACAAAGTACTTGTATCGATCACCGGATTTCAATGGAAATACGACGAGTAAAGAACTCGAAAAAACTTACAAAATAAGGAGAGGGCTTTTGAAATTCTATAGGAAAGAACTCTTAGAATTCTAGAGTGAGAAATTATAAGATGATATGATTGGTACATAAGATGGTGTGTGATTGAATGCCTATTTATATTGTTGAAATAATAAACTGTTAATTAAATCATCAATTGATTCAACGTTTGACATTGTTTGTCTCTTTAATTGCCTTAATATTTCTTCTTAATTAAGGGTAATTACTTGCCAAAATTAATTAAGACATTTATTTTGCAACACTCACGGTAACATGGTTTTTTCAATTGTTAATAATAATATTAAACTATCAAAACAATTGATAATAATAAACTCATGTAAGTTACACTAGAAATTAATAATATTTTGTTAATTGGTCATCAAAGAATTTTAAATTGATTAATTCAAATTATATATTTGGATCAAATTTTACCCTTTAATTAACGTTAGAATTTAATGTGAATTTGATTTAATTTTATTTCCCATATTCTAATTTTCATTCATTAATAGAATTTTTTAGAATTATTTTACAAATTTCAAAAATCCCCCATATTAATGGAAATTGAAAGATTAATCCAGTGAAAGGTTCAACATTTGAATCCTACATATGGTAGGTAGAGGTAACCCTTTGAATCTTCCCTTATGAAAGTATATAACTTTACTAGTTAATTAGTAAACTCTATTTCCTTCAAATATTCTACCATTTGTGTTTACGATTACACTTTTACATAGAAATCTTCCTAATACATGTCAAGCTCTCATGGTTGTGTTCGTTTTGGTTATGAAACACGCGTCTAGTTCTGTGAGAGAGTCTAGAATTTAGTTGTGTAATTCTTTCAAAGCGGCCCCACTTGTCCCCCACATAGGTGATCTTTTTGCTCACAAAAATCATTAAAATCATTATTTTATACTCGTAAAAAATATATATTGTTTCGTTATAGGTTTAATCCTCAACAATAATTGTACAAGTAAGTATAATTAGGTTGTCTTATTGAACCTAGTTCTTTGGATATTTAGTCTGTATATGTTGGGTTTTATTTCATACCAACTTATAGTAGGCTCATGTCTTAAAAGACTTTCAAACTAACTCTCCATTAAATAATTTGGTTAGTGGATCTAAGATGTTATCTTTGGCTTATATAGTCAAATTTAATAACTCCATTAGATAGTATAGTCTAATGATATTATGTCTAAAACGTTTATATTTAGACTTGTCATTGACACTAAGCTTGTCAAATTTCAAATTACTATCACAATGGTTAGAATTTCCCGTTGGTACATTCTTAGATAACATTGGAACATCTTCTAATAAGAAGCATAGTGATTCGTAAATGCTTACAATTTAAATTATTTTTTATGAAAATATTGTTTACTTGACTAACTAGTAGACAAAATGTCTTCGAACTATTCTGTATTCGTGTATGCAATTATATATTTTTCATAAAAATGTTTTATTTTTCGAGATAAATCAAAATATAGATTATAACGTTTAATATATTAATCATAATTTTTTTAGAAGATTTCCATCCGTAGATTGCACTTTCTAGTGTAAACATATTCACTTGCGGACGTAAATTTTTTCATTTTAATAATACAAATATATCATTTGATAACAACATTATATTTCTTATAGTGCAATTACGACCTTAGTGGATTTTAATCATTTTTATTATAATTTTCAACAATAAAAATATCATACAAAAGACACGTAATGAAATAATTTACATTGTCTTCATGGTATATATAATTGTCACATTAATTTTTAATCAAAAGTATGATTCAGTTTTAATATCATTATTATAAAATTTGTTATAAGTCATAAATTTTTTTATAAATTTTCTTTTTCATCTATTTCAAAAAATCTTTTTGAAGATATTGGTTCTACAAATTTTTATGAAAATAATGTCAAAGAAATTACACGTTTTTTTATTTCAAAATCGTCAAATTTAAAATATCGATTTCAACACCAACTTAGTAAAATATAAATAAGATATTTTATTTCTTTTTGTAAAATTGCGCAACTTTATTCTTTTTAGAGAACATATTTCTCTAACAATAAATTATCTGTTTATTTATCATAATATACACAATAATATTTGTGTTATTATAAATAAAAATATTAGCCCCTACATTCGTGTTGGTATCTTTTTAAATCGCACATATATGTGTGAATTAATTCAAGGATTTTCTAATCAAGAGATTGTCACACAATTATTTAATAAATTGTCTTTTGTTATACTTATTATTCAATAAATAATATAACTACTATTGTGAATATTTAAATAAATAAATCATTCATACTAATTTCTATACAAAAGATAAGAATGTTTATTAATGAAAATCATTCTTTACCTAACCTATACATAAAAAATTTTAAAAATTTAATCAATTAAATTATTTATTTTAATACTTATTTCTATAAAAAGAAACTATAATATTTAATCAAATAAATATTCACCATTTCACATAATTTCTATAAAAGAAATCATTATAGTGTTTCAAGCATCTTTGACCGAAGCGCTTAAATATTTATTTTCGGTTGTATTGAAATTAGGCGTTAGGCGTTAGGCGTTAGGCGTTAGGCGTTAGGCGTTAGGCGTTAGGCGTTAGGCATTAGGCATTAGGCGTTAGGCGTTAGGCGTTAGGCGTTAGGCGTTAGGCGTTAGGCGTTAGGCGTTAGGCGTTAATCGATAAGAATTAAGCATTAAGCAATGTGCATTAAGCATCAAGCATTAAGCATTAAGTATCAAGCAACAAACAATAAGCATCAAGAATCAAGCATCAAAAAAAAGACATCAATCAACAAGCTTCGAGCAACAAGTGACAGGAAAAAAGCAACAAACAACAAGCATCTATAAACAAGAATCAAGCATCAAGCATCAAGAATCAAACACCTAGCACCAAGAATCAATCATCAAGCATCAAACATGAATCATCAAGCATCAAGCATCAAACATCAACAATTAATCATGATGCATCAAGTATCAAGCATTAAGCATTAAGTATCAAGAATCAAGAATCAAGCATCAAGAATTAAGCATCAAGCATCAAGCATCAAGCATCAAGCAACAATTATCGAGCAACAAGTAACAAGTAACAATCAACAAGTAACAAGCATCAAGCATCAAGAATCAAACATCCATTAACAAGAATCAAGCATTAAGCATTAAAAATCAAGCATCAAGCATCATGCATCAAACATCAAGCATCAAGCATCAAGCATCAAGCATCAAGCATCAAGCATCAAGCATCAAGAATCAAGAATCAAGCAACAAGCATCAAGCATCAAGCATCAAGCATCAAGCATCAAACATCAAGTATTGGGTCAAATTATTTTTACCATGTGTTGAAATAGTTTGACTATATGAATTTTGATGATGAAATGATTAATGGATTATATATACATCTAATTGTTTTTGATACATGTGTATTGAAATCAGATTTCATTAGACTTGGTTCTAATGAGGTTCATTAGATTGATTTGGTAATAGATTCACGGTGTTAGACGAGCAGTCTAATAGACTCGTAATTAGACGTGCAGTCTAACTCATGGAGTTAGACGTGTAGTCTAATAGACTTGTCATTAGACGTCTAGTCTATCTCGTAGAGTGAGACGTGCAGTGTAATGAATCCGTAATTAGACGTGCATTCTAACTCGTGGAGTTAGACGTACAGTCTAATCAATCCGTAATTAGACGTGCAGTCTAACTCGTGGAATTAGACGTGCAGTCTAATGGACTTCGTAATTAGACGTGCAGTCTAACTCGTGAAGTTAGACGTGTAGTCTAATGGACTCCGTAATTAGACGTGCAATCTAACTCGTGGAGTTAGATGTGCAATCTAATGGACTCATAATTAGACGTGTAGTCCAACTCATAGAGTTAGACGTGCAGTCTAATAGAACCGTAATTAGACGTGCATTCTAACTCGTGGAGTTAGACGTGCAGTCTAATGGACTTATAATTAGACATTTAGTCTAACTTGTGAAGTTAAATGTGCAGTCTAATAGACTCATAATTAGACGTGCAGTCTAACTCGTGGAATTAGACGTGTAGTCTAATGGATTGTGAAAGTTAGATGTGTAGTCTAACTCCTTCAGACTAGTCTGAAGTTGAACCGTAATTAAACGTGCAGTCTAACTCATGGAGTTAGACGTGCAGTCTAATAAAAAGAGAAAGTTAGACGTGGAGTTTAACTGGTTAAAGTTAGATGTGCAATTTAACTCCTTTAGATTAGTCTGAAGTGATTGTAATTAGACGTAAGTCTAATCCCATTAGACCAGGTGGTCTATTAGATTATGTTATTAGACGGGGACGTTTGATTTCATTAGACGAGATCGTCTAATTGAAATACGTCTAATGCCTTGCTTGAGCAGTTACTTGAAGCTAGCACCCGCCTACCCACGTGCTATAGCTGTACGCTACTCCAGCTCCACTTCTAGTGAAGATCAGTACGACATGTAAGCGAATATCCTTCCCACTACTTGTTTTGCAGGTAAATCTCTGAAGAATATTCAGCGTACTACCTATTGTGTACGGCCACGATCCTTGTATTCAGAGTCTGCTATGTACTATGGAGGTGTTCCAATAGAAGAGTGCCATGTATCATTATAAAGATTCGACCGTTGATACATGTTCATATTTAAAGATTCTTAAGGACAACGGACAATCTCTCGAGCATTCAATCTATCGGCCGAAATTACAGAAAGAGAATTCAATCGATCATTTTGATATATAGATTACTGAAACTTTTAGCTGCATTCTTGCTTTACTGTGTGTTAATCAATAGAGAGTTATAATAAAAAGTATCCTTTAGCTGAGTGATATTCTTCATATTGTAAGTTGAACAGAGTGTGTTCTGTTCAACAGTGAGCTTAATTGTGTGCAAACTATATTTGATTCATATCATATTATAGTGAATCCTTCTAGTGGTTGGAAGAAGGGGTGACGTAGGAGAGTTTGCTCCGAACATCCATAAACAAAATGATTTGTTGTTCATTTCTGTCATCTTCTCATTTTTCATCTTAAGCTTCGAACCTAAGTAAATATTTCCGCACTTGATTTTGTTTGAAGTCTTTATAAGGGTTTGCGTAGATTAGAAAGTGAATCAAATCCCTAACAAGATTTCTTTCAAACCGTTTTTCATAAGCCTTCATCAATCGCCATACCCCGATCTCTATTGATTAAGCTGATCCTATCAGTTGGTATCAGAGCTCTATTTTTATTCTCAAGCTCAAAGATCCTGAATCATGTCTATCATCAATGAGATCCCTATTCTGTCAAGAGATAACTATGAATACTGGATGATGAGAATGCAAGCTCACTTGGCTTCCCTTGATTGTGATATGTGGAGCGTCATTACCGATGGCCCCATAAAGATTTCGAAGCCAAGAAGTGAGTGGACTACTCAAGACAAGATGACCAACAACCTGGATAATGTTGCTAAGAACATTCTATATCATTCGATCAACATGAACGTTTTCTATGAAATCAAGTCTTGTTCCTCTGCTAAAGAGATATGGGATAAGCTCACTCAGATCTATGGTAGAAACGGTCAAGCAAAAAATGATCAGAAAGTTTTCATGTGTTGAAAACAAATCCAAATGGGCTGATAGCGACTCAGAGGAGTCTCCTGCTGAAAAAGAGAATGAAGTTGCTACATGTTTGATGAAAGATGACCAATCCAAAGTAAATGATGTCTCAACCCTAGAATTTACAAACGAAGAGTTAACTAATGCACTTAATGAAATGTCTATTGAGTACAAAAAGCTAACTGACTCTTTTTACAAAATGAAAGTAAAATATGAATCAACTGTTCTTTCTTCTACCAAAGAATCTAAATCAAATATTTTTGACGAAAACATAGTAGAGATCTCATCTGAGAATGAGATACTCAGAGAACAGATTCAAATTCTTTCATCTAAGAGGTTAAACTATGTTGTCAGTGCATGGACAAGGTCCGGAGATGCTGTCAATCATCAAATTAGTATGTTAAAACCTGCTGGATCAAGATCCGGTCTAGGATTTAATAGCAATGACCCTAACCTGTACTACAAAACGTCAAACTCAGCAAATGACAAGCTTAAGCTAATAAGCTTTGTGTTACGATCCACGAATAAGAAAGTGCACCATCTACGGTCCTATGGAACACTTGGGCTAGAGACTCGGTCGGGAACATTGTTTTCATAGCATAATAATAATATTTTAATTATGTTTTTCTATTCCCACAAAACTGATTGTTGACTAAGTCCCTAAAGTTGTTATAACAGAATTGTAACCGACTCTTGGGTAATTCAGCCTCTATAAATGTTGATGCCCACCCCACTTTTTGGGCTATGAATTGAAGTTTGTGGAACTTGTTTCTCTAAGTTATTCTCTCGGCCCTTAACCTCTTTCTTGGACTACTAGGTGTATTCTAGTGGTATTCTCTTCTCACCCCGGTTCCTTCTCTCTTTAACCTCGAATTCTCTCCTCACTCTATGTCCGCTGCGTTTTAGTATTGATTTCCATCCTTTGTCCCAACAATCAAGAACCCGTTTCTTGAATCAAAGAACTCGAAAGGCTCGGTTATAGTTTAAAGCGTATCAATTAGTATCAGAGCTAGGCGATTCTCCAAATGGTAGAAACCCTCTAGCAAACAGAAATGGAAGCACTAAAGTTCCTAATTGAAGGATTATCCCAACACTCAGTCGCTACGCAGGCCATTTTGCACCAACACATGACTTAATCGGCTGCCTTGCATGGTGCCCTTAAACAGCATATGGCCGAACTAAGCAATAATATAGACGGAAGATTCAGTGTCGCTGAAGAAAGACTTGCAGAAATTGAAAGTGCCGCGTTGGGTAAAGGCCAAGATCCCCGCGCTGACCCTGATGATCAAGATGAACCTTCTTGCCACGGTCCTCCATTTATGCCCCCAACACCCTGGCCAGAACCGCAACCACTATTATGTTCCTCCAACTCGGCTAACAAAGGTCGACTTCCCTCGGTTTGATGGGTCGGATGTCGAGGGCTGGCTGATATCTACCGAGCAATTCTTCAGGGTGGACAAGACAAAGGATGACACAAAATTAGATATCGCCCCTATTCACTTTTCTGGCGAAGCAAGAATGTGGTACGGGTCATACCTTCAAAACCACAACCAAAAGGAAGCATTATCATGGGATGTGTTCAAGAGAGACCTCTTGGTGCAATTTGGGCCCTCTATACACGACACACCAATGAGGCAGCTGATGAATTTGAAACAGGTTGGTTCGGTTCAAGAATATAATCTGCGGTACATGTCGATATCTCAAAAGTTATATCATATGCCAAGGGACTACGTAATAGATTGCTACCTGTCTGGTTTGAGGGAGGAAATTGCAAACTGCATCAGGTTGCGATTCCCAGATTCTTTAAATGAAGCCATGGCCATGGCTAAAGTCTAATAAGTAATGTATCGGTCTTTAATGAGCAGTGGGAACTTGTACATCACCGATGCACTACTACTGCCCAATCCGAGTAGCGTCAAACCAAGTTGGCAAAGCACGAACAAAACCTCATACATCAAGCCGAGCTCATAATATGGATGAAAAGAGAAAGAAGGGCCTATGCTATACGTGCGATGAAAAATGGCAACCAAACCACATGTGTAAATCCAAGTTATTCATGGTCTCGGCCAATGATCAAGAAAGCACCCCAAGTTTCCAAGAACCTTCTCTAGTGGTAGACCTTGATGATTCTCCTTTGCAGCTTGATGTAGCAGAAGAACTAGCCATATCTTTACAAGCATTGACGGGTTCTAAAACCTTTCAAATGCTCCAGATTCATGGTAAAGTTGGGAACCTACTGGTTATGATCCTAAATGATACAGGCAACACTCATAACTTCATTAATAGCAGGATAATGAAAAACATTAGCCATGACATACTTCCCACCCAAGTGCTATCGGTCCGAGTGACAGAACGCTCTAACATTTTATGCTCCAGCTTTTGCCAAGATCTTAAATGGTCTATGGAAGGTAAGCTTTATCAAACAAACATGAAAGTATTAAAAATGACATAGTACGATATTGTGCTAGGAATCGAATGGTGATTACTCTAGGCCCTTCAAAATGGGACTTCGAAAAATTAACCCTCTCTTTTAAAAAGGAAGGGATAACCATGGTCTTGTAAGGCATACCCCATACACAAATCAACTTAATGATGGGTGATCACCTACAGAAGTTATTAAAGAAAGGCAATGTTGCTGCCATGATCCAAATAAGAAGTGAAAACGAGGCACAATTTTTCTCACTCTCTACAAGGCCGCCAGATGATATTCTTGAAGACCTTCAGCAAATGCTAGATGACTTCTGCCCAATATTCTAGCAACCTGGGGACTTACCACCTGCCAAGGAACAAGATCACTGCATCCCATTAAAGGAAGGCACGAAAGTTGTATGCATGCGTCCCTACCGATATCCTGCCCTACAGAAGATAGAAATTGAACATTTGGTCAACGATATGTAGGACAAGGGAGTAATAAGGAGAAGCCACAGCTATTTTGCCGCCCATTTGATGTTGGTCCGAAAGAAAGACTTATCCTAGAGAATGTGTATTGATTATAGGCGACTGAACTCAACAACCATAAAGGATAAATTTCCTATTCCGGTCATTGAAGAATTAATGGAAGAATTGCATGGGTCTAGGTTCTTTTCCAAGCTAGATTTGCGCTCAGGGTTCCACCAGATAAGGATGCACCCAGATGACCGCCACAAAATAGCATTCCGGACTCACCAAGGCCTGTATGAGTTTTTGGTGATTCCCTTCGGTCTAACCAATGCACCATCTTCCTTCTAAAGCCTAATGAACGCGGCCCTGAAACCATTCCTAATAAAGTTCGTGCTAGTATTTTTTGATGACATCCTAGTGTATAGCCCGAGTTGGAACGAACATATTCAGCACCTACATAAGGTACTTTAAATATTGCAACATAACGAGTTATTCCTTAATAGGGGAAAATGTAATTTTGGGTGCAAGAAAATCTCCTATCTTGGCCATATCCTTGACGAGAATGGTGTAGCCACGGATCCAACAAAGTTAGAAGCAATGAGCACATGGCCAGTTCCAGAATCTCCTAAGCAATTAAAAGGGTTCCTTGGTCTGACCGGATACTATAGAAGATTTATAAAAGGCTACCGCTTCATAGTACGACCCTGTTGAAAAAAGATCAGTTTGAATGGAATAATGAAGCTGAAGATGCATTCCTACTGTTGAAGCAGTGTATGCTTTCCCCTCTAGACCTGGCGCTTCCAAATTTCAATATTCCCTTTGTAGTAGAGACCGATGCAAGCGGAGTTGGTATAGGGGCATTACTAATGCAAGAAGGTCGACCCATTTCATTCATAAGCAAGGCGATTGAACTAGAGAAGTTACCATCATCCACGTATGAAAAGGAGCTAATGGCCTTGACCTTTGTGGTGGAGAAGTGGAGATCTTACCTTAGGTACAAGCAATTTATGTGAAGACCGATCATGAAGCTCTTAAATACTTGCTGGAACAAAGAGTTCAAACCCCGACACAAGAAAAATGGCTCTATAAATTGGTGGGATACGATTTTGTTGTTCAATATAAAAGGGGAAAAGAAAACTTGGTAGCAGATGCTTTGTCCAGGCGGGTAGTAGGTGTCCAATGTGCAGGAATTTCGGTCTATCACACTGCTGTCCAAAAACAAATTCAAGAAAGCTATAAAGAATATCCCAACTTAGCCAAAGTCATTCGTGAAATTCTTGTTAATATTGATTCTCACCCAGAATGCTCATATGACCACGGGTTGTTAAGAAAAAGGGACCGACTGGTGGTGGGAAAGAATAACAATCTCAAAAATACCTTAATTGCAGCCATGCACTTGGGAGCAGAAGGGGGGCATTTGGGGACTCAGGTCACCCAGAAGAAAATGCAGCTTGTTTACTCTTGGCCAGGGATAATCAAAGATATTAGAGAATTTGTCCGAACCTGTGAAGTTTGCCAAAAAAATAAACCTGATAATTCAGCATATAGGCGTCTGCTTTAGCCCTTAGCAATTCCCAATCGATTTTGAGAATCGGTCTCCATGGATTTCATTGAAATCTCGCCTAAATCAAAAGGTAAAAGTGTTATATTTGTGATATTTGACAGACTATCGAAAATGGCCCACTTTATGAGTCTACAACACCCCTTTTCTGCCCGGACAGTAGCTGAATTATTTGTGGACAACGTTTCGAAGATCCACGGAATGCCAACAACCATCATTAGTGATCGGGGAAAAGTGTTCCTAAGCACCTTTTGGAGGGAATTTTTAAGTATACAAGGAGTAAAACAAACCTTATCCTCAGCCTATCACCCCAAGACGGATGGCCAGACCGAGATAGTCAACAAATGCTTGGTCACTTATCTACGCTGCATGACTGGCCAAACTCCAAAAGATTGGGTACACTGGTTGCCTTTGGCTGAATGGTGGTACAATACTAATTTCCATACATCAATACAAACAACAACTTTCGTAGCCATATATGGATACCCCCCTCTAGTACACACACCGTATGTAGTAGGAGACTCGAGAGTAGAAGAAGTGGATGTATCGCTAACAGCCAGGGAAGCCTCACTCCAACTCATAAAATTCCATTTAAAAAGAGCCAAAATCGTATGAAGCAACAGCAGGACAAGAAGAGAAAAAATGTCACATTGTAAGTGGGTAATTGGGAATTAGTGAAGTTACAGCCATATAGACAACGTTCGGTCTAGAAGTTATTCCACAAGCTCTCACCAAAGTATTTTGGGCCATTTGAAGTGTTGGAAAGGATTGGGGAAGTTGCTTACAATCTAGAGCTCGGGACCGACAACAGAATACACAATATCTTCCATGTCTCGCAATTAAAATCATTCCAAGGTACCCCTGCTGTTGTTGAAAATATTCCCTAACTTAGCACACAACCAAACAAGACCGGCAAAATTGTGGGTGAACAAGACATAATGGTGCATGGGAAAATGAAAAAACATCTGCTAATCAATTAGGATGGGGCCCAAACAGAAGACCAAACTTGGGAAGATGAAGAAGTGATAATAATAAACCTGAAGACAACATTCTCTTCGTCGGGGTCGACGAACTTCATATGGGGGAGATGATGTTACGATCCACGAATAAGAAAGTGCACCATCTACGGTCCTATGGAACACTTGGGCTAGAGACTTGGTCGGGAACATTGTTTTCATAGCATAATAATAATATTTTAATTCTGTTTTTCTATTCCCATAAAACTGATTGTTGACTAAGTCCCTAAAGTTGTTATAACAGAATTGTAACCGACTCTTGGGTAATTCAACCTCTATAAATGTTGATGCCCACCCCACTTTTTGGGCTATGAATTGAAGTTTGTGAAACGTGTTGCTCTAAGTTATTCTCTCGGCCCTTAACCTCTTTCTTGGACTACTAGGTGTATTCTTGTGGTATTCTCTTCTCACCACGGTTTCTTCTCTCTTTAACCTCGAATTCTCTCCTCACTCTATATCCGATGCGTTTGAGTATTGAATTCCATCCTTGGTCCCAACAATCAAGAACCCGTTTCTTGAATCAAAGAACTCGAAAAGCTCGGTTATAGTTTAAAGCGTAACACTTTGTTAAAGGGAGCTTGACTGATAGTTAATCTGATCCTATTCACGAAGAAGTAGCTTTCAAAAATGAAATAACTTATATTTCGCCGACTGTTAGCTGGATAAAAAATAAGTTAGAAGCAGCCAACAAGTCTGGCAATCTAAAACCTGACTCAAACTCAAGGAGTTTTAAAAGAAAGTCTTCTTCAAAAACTAAGTAAAAAACATACGCATTAATCACAGCATAAAATAGGGTACTAATTGACCGAGGACTCAATTAAATGTGGGTACCAAAAGATTGTAAATATTGTTTTGTGTAGGTACATATAAATGATCGGCTGGAGGAATCTGTATGCTATCTTGATAGCGGATATTCCATGCATATGACAGGAAACAGACGGCTTCTTACTGATATATCAGATTGTTCTAGAGCTAAGATTACTTTTGGTGACAAAAAGAATGGTAAGACCATGTACATGATTTCCAAGAATGACCAGAAATGGTTATGGCATAAAAGGTTGAACCATTTGAATTTCAAAACCATTAACAACATTTGTTCTAACAACTTAGTTATTGGATTACCTACATTGCAGTTTGCTAAGGACAAGGTATGTCATGCTTTCCAGTTAGGCAAACAGGGCAAATCATCGTTCAAAAGTAAAGGGAAATCTCAATCCAGTTGTTGCCTAGAACTGTTACATATGGATCTGTTTGGTCCAATTCCTGTAAAAAGTTTAGGAGGAATGAGATTTTTTCTAATTGTTATTGATGATTTTTCTCGATTTACATGGGATGCATTTTTCCATCAAAGGATAAAACTACTGAAAACTTGATTAGAATATTTAAGAGAATTCAGAATCATAAATCGTTGAATATTGCATGCATTAGAAGTGATCAGGGAACTGAGTTCACTAACAGATACTTGTCATCTTATCTCGAAGAGACTGGAATTAGGCACGAGTTGTCTAGCGCCAGAACTCCACAGCAAAACAGCATTGCTGAGAGAAGAGTGAGGACTCCAAAGGAAGCCGCAAGATTTATGCTAACTGAATTAGACGTGCCTCAGAGGTTCTGGGCGGAAGCCATAAGCACTGCTTGCTATACACAAAATCGGTCAATAATCAACAAACATTTTGATAAAACTCCCTATGAACTGTATTATGGGAGAATTCTCACAGTTTCTTATTTTAAGATATTTGGGTGTAAATGTTTTATTCATAACAATAGAAAGGTTTATATAACCGCTTTTGATGCTAAAGAAGATGAGGGATTCATGTTGGGATATTCGTCAGTAAGTAAGGCTTATAGAGTATACAACAAAAGAACACAGACAGTTGAGGAATCCCTTCATGTAGTTTTTGATGAGCCTGTTGAGGGCAAATCCTAGAGCTTGATAAAGCACTGTATGGTCTGAAACAAACTCTTAGAGCTTGGTATGACACTTTAACTGAATTTTTGTTTGATCATGATTTTGTTATTGGAACTGTGGATAAAACCTTGTTTAGATTCACTGAAGACTCTCACATTCTACTTGTTCAAATATATGTTGATGACATTATTTTTGGTTCAACTAACCTAAACTATCTGAGAAGTTTTCTAAGCTGATGCAGGACAGATTTGAAATGAGCATGATGGGAGAATTAACATTCTTCCTTGGGCTTCAAGTCCGTCAATTAGAAGAAGGGACCCTCATCAATCAGGCCAAATACACCAAAGATCTTGTTAGGATCGGGGATGCCCTTGGAGGACCGTGGTGTTTCCGGTTTCTAGAAGGGTGGCCGCTTACAACACGCAACACACTTTGGTGATAGTCCGGTTAGAGACTATGACCGTTCTCAGCACTTCGCAAACTGTCACAGACTCTTGAACCGGGTTCAAGGGCGGAAATGTCTGTTTCAGTCTGAAGCAACGTATGCGACTTAAATGATGTTTAGGAGGAGTCGGTTTTAGAAATATGAGTAGACCGGTTTTTTATCTAAGGAGTAAGATTGTCTTGGTTTGTGGTTAGGTTAAGTGAATAAGCTGGGAATACAGGAAATGACACGAGACAAGATTTTTTATGGATGTTCGGAGCAAACCCTCCTACGTCACCCCTTCTTCTCAGGTTATGAGAAGGATCTCCACTAACTTTCAAGATTACAACAATTACACTGCCGGTCGAGCCTTAACTTACTACTCGCCGGTTACACCAACTCACTCTTGATGTAATACAATAACACAACACAATAATAGCTTTCGGTAAATGATACAACGGTTTTGGATCGCGCGTGAGATTTCTTTATCTCTCTAAAATTTTCATAACTTGTCATTAATGAGGTCGCTTCGTCTTCCTTTTAATAGTGAAGAGTCTTCCAACGATCACTTTCTTCTCTCACCGTGGGATTGGTTAATTCAGAGTCACGCCGGTGCAGAGAGGTTGCTTGCACGTTTCACCTTCCTAACACTTGGAAAGCATGCAAATACTCCACAGGTAAATATGACATAGCCGTTTTTTGCAGATTCGAACACGTGTCAGGCATGCACCCTCCGGCTGTCGAAGTCGGATCAGTAAATCATCATTGTTTTTATCGCATGTTTCTGATCGGATCTTATCTTATTTTATTTCTCCGAGACACGTCTATTTCGTCATATTACGTCATCTTTGTAGCTTTTAGTTTCCGGTTGACTCTTACATAGTATAGTCCGGCTGGGATGTAGACTTTTCTTTGCTAGCTGGTCCTTTGAGAATGTTAAAACTGGTTCCTCTTGATCTTGACTTGATCACTTGGAACTGGATTTCTTTGAAGTGTTCTTCAGCCTGTTTGTGAGGCTCCAGCCGGTTTATGCAATTCAATCTGTTCCTGCACATAGAAGTTAATAGTTTTTTAGTTTTATGGCCGGTTCCAAAAATTAACTTTACTTAATTTTTTTATCAATTTCTCCCTTTTTGATTATTTAGAATAAATATTCAAAACTTGTAATGTATGGCCGATTTGAAAATTAACTTACTTAATTTTTCTATAAATTTCTCATTTTTTGATTATTTAGAATAAATATTCAAAACTTGTAATGTGTGACCGGTTTGAAAATTAACTTTCTTTATTTTTCTATCAATTTCTCCCTTTTTGATTATTTAGAATAAATATTCAAAACTCGTAATGTATGGCCGTTTTGAAAAATCTGTTTAACAATTTCTCCCTATTTAATGTTTTTCTGTTTAAGAAAAATTTCAAAACATGTTTTGATTTTTTCAAAAGATATTTAGTGAAATAAGTACTTTAAAGTATGATAAAAGGTGACTGAGTTCTGAAATAAAACCAAACACAGATAAATTGTTCATAAGAAAGAAAATAAACTAAGGATTGGATGATCCCCCTTTTCATTTTCTTTCTCCTTCCGCTTCCTTTATTCTTCTTCCCTCGCCTCCCATTCCCTCTCTCTTCGTTCAGCGTAGAATTGCCATCCGGTAAATACACTTGAGATGCCGGGAGTTTGTTTGCCGAATCCGAAACCGCCATTTACTGGTCTTGGTGGGCGAGACGGTTGAGCAACAATCGTCCTGTTACTTGGAATTTCGACTGCTTTCTTCTTTCGCCGGTTGAGTTGTTTGATATCCTCTTCTTCTTCTTCTTCGTCAAGAGGTTCTTCGTTTAGTCTGACCGGTTGAATCTCTCCTAGACCGCTTCGTTCCGCCAGCTTCATTACAGCCGCAATCGTTTTCCGTTTGTTCTTATTCCTTGTTTTCATAGAGTGCGAGGGTTGAGCCAGTGTGGATTCTTGTAGAGCGGCCTCTTCTTCCTCATTGCATTGCTTGGACAACTCATGATCTTTGTCTTCAATTTCCTTCCTTAACCGTTCCCTCTCCTTTTCTTCGTCTTGAAGTTCCTTGGTAGTTTCGGTATCAGAACTGATCTGCGCTTGAGTTTTGTTGACTTGAAGTTTGGACAGCTCCTCAATCTGAGCGGCCATAGCCTGCATCATGTCTATCAAAGGAGCGGTTGCGATTTGAACGGATTCGGCGATCATTGACTTAATTGATGTTTGCACGGTTTCATCTATCATCGACTTCATCGATGTTTGAGTGGTGTTGTCAATTTCGGATTGAATGGATGCCCGGATAGTTTCTGTCAAATTGGTTTCAACGGTTGCAATCTTCTCATCGGTAGCAATGCTGTATTTGTGAAGACAAGAGATGATTGTACCAACCACTACTTCCTTTACTTGCTCAAGTTCCGGAGTCTTATCAGTCTGTGGAGGAGCACTGCTCCGGTTTTCTGCTGTCATGGAGGACTCTCCGGTAACAAAGAAAGGTTTGCTTTCATAGAGATCGGCATGAGTTAAGACATGTTTGCACTCGTTCCTCCATTCTGATCGAGCCTGTCAGTACTTTGAATGAGTTTATCGCGCACCGAGTGAAACCGCTCAAACATTCTTGATTCTATTGGAGTTAATGTTGCCCCTTCTGCCTCCCTCAATGCATCTTCTATTGCATGTAACCGGGCGTATTCGTGTATCTCCAACGTCTTGTTGAATGCGGCTAATATGACGTTGGTACCTGCTAGCTTGAGAGCCTCTTCTTCTAAAGCCAGAAGTTTCTCCCAGTGCTTGTTACCGCTAATGTCGGGGAGCATGTCTGATAACTTTGTTTCGCAACGAAGCTTGACCCACAGGTGGTACGATGAGACCAACTCTTCAGCATCCTTGTTCATATCCAGGAGGAACTTCTGATACATCTCCTCCTCTTCTTCTGCTGAAATGGGGACCTCTGCTTCGGTTACAATCTCAGGTTGTGGACCGATTTCGCAAAGCAGTTTTTCCCTTTGCCGCAGAATCCTCAAGTAGAACTACTTTGTCTTTGTTAACCTGAATTGGACCTTCAGGTGTGATTGTTGAATCGGCTGGCCCGTCTTGGCCCGATCGGAGCGTTGTTTCGGTTGGAACGGATTTGTTCCCCGCCGAGCCGGATGGTTCTTTATCTTCAATATTTCCCTCCCTGAGACGGAGGGATGATGTTCTCAGTGTTGGTCGTTTCTTCGACCGGATGGATTTCATTTTGACGGGTATCTCAACCTGATCAGTTGGCTTAAGAAGACTTGTCACGTCGTCTTTGGTTTCTACGATGTAGAGTTTGGACCACGTCCACTTTAACCTCTAGGTTCTCAAACCTACTTCAACCATTATTTCATCGAGTTTCTTGTGCAGGGATTGAGTTTCATAATGAATACTAACCTATTCTGCCTCCTTCGATGCTGACTCGGTTCTTGGCTCCCGAGGGTTCGTGTTGCCTTGATGATGGAGAGATCGACTGGAATGGGATGGACTGTGTTAAGGGAGTGGGCTGAAGGAGTCTGCGGTTCTCTTTGGGGAAAGATCCGCTGAGAGAGTTTTCTCGGAATCTGCCGGCTTGTTGGAGCTCTTCTTTGCGGATGTCCTTCCTCCTCCCCTTTTTCTTCTGAGAGGCCTCGGCTTGAAACCGCCTTCCCCTTGGGATCTTCTTGTTTTCGAACTTTCACCAGCCGGTGCGGATGAGCTGGTTCCTTTGATGATGACTTCGGCCTAGCCGCTTTAGCAGTCTTCTTGCTCATTTTCTCAGAGGTAAGAACATTGGCGGGTGGAAGCGGTTCACCTTCACTGATTCCCACATTAAGGGAACTTAAGAATTTTTACTATCTGCATTGCAAAGGCCTGAACTCGCAATCCTTCTTCACTACCATTTCGCAGAATTGTTCGACAAAACGGTTCCCTAGTCTATCTTGTCACTGCGGACAATCGCCATCATCATCTTTAACTTCAGCTTGATCAGGTTATCGAAGTTTTCCCCCTCTACCCTGAAGTGATCTTGATATTATGTTCAGGAGCCATTTGAACTCGGCTTAAGTTTGTTCTTCGGCTTGAGTGAGTTACCAGATCCTTGTCGTCAGCCGATATAACCAACCGGGTCGCGTTGGATCATGCGTTTGTCAAGCTTGTTTTGAAGTCCAGCCCCGGTATTCGGCAAACCGAGTGCTTCAGAAAAGATCTCCTCTGTGATGTTAACCGCTTTGCCGTTCATGGTGGCAGAGACCGTCCTCTTCGTTAGAGTCGTCGTCGCCAGGAACTCCATAACCTCCGTCGGGTGCACGATAAACGGACCAGACAAATACATTTCTAGTCCTGAATCCCTTAGCGATTGCAGCACGGCCTTGTTCTCTTCCGCAGCGTGTTCGTCGATGTCGCAGAAATCGACCTGCAACATGTATTGGAAAGGTGCTTTAACTAGATCCATGATGATTTTGCGAGTGAAGAAGATGAAGAATAACGATGATCGGAAGATAGAGAGATTTCAAGATTTTTAGAGAGAGAAAGCTTGTTCAAATAATGAACTGTTTTGAACTTATATAGGAGGCGGTTTTGAACGGTTGGAAGATGAACCGTCACTTGGTTATGATTTTGGCGGTCACTTTCCCTCCAAAAGTTACTGCAGTAATTTTCGGCGGTAAATGCGGAGAATACAATGGGCGGTAATTTTTGTGCGCGGTAAAATCGTGGGCGGTAAGTTTTTCACAAAATTTCAGTTTTGTTTGAGATTTTTGATTAATCGGAAGCTTGTTAACCAGAAGTTTCGTTTAACATGGAGTCATTTGTTTATTCAGATCAGAACCGGAAAGAAAATGTAATGTGAAGAACCGGAGACT